>NW_026252347.1:0-213167 GCF_025094135.1 Mucor mucedo | reverse complement strand
ACACATTCATGGTTTTTGTGATTAAACAGAATTAAAAGAGTCATCGTTCTGCACCAACTCTCAGTGTCGAAAATATATACAAGCAAATTCACAGTAAACAAAGGATTGCATAATACACACAACAACTGATTTATTGGATTTTCGTCCCAGAATCAGAGGATGAAATGCCATTACCATTTTTTAGACGTGAGGTGAATAATGCAAATAAGTAGGGAGTCGAATTGGATAAACAAGTCTCACACATACCAACATCTTTCATCCAGAAAGTTTATCCATTCCAAGGTTTACAATTAGGTCAATTTGTCTACGTTAATTTCTCCGGTGCGAACCGGCAACTCAATTTAAGAAATGTCAGTCTCCCCAGACATGCTATGCATACCACATTTTTCCATTATGTGTGCTACTGCTCTTTTTACTTATATTTTCACAATAATACAGTATTGTCCTGATAGTAAAAAGCCACACTCAAGGCCGGGATATATCTGTTAACGTACCGTTGTTTTTTATTTCAATACATCATTTTTTACTTTATCTGACAATCAAATCAGCCTTCAGCATATTCAATCTTAATAAAAGTGCCTTGGAGGCCTTTTCATATTCTGCACCAGCTACAAGAGAACGTTCAAAAGCCTGATCTCTCTTTTCCTTCTTCCTTGTACACAAGATCTAGAAAAATAAAAAAGGTAAATGGACTATATCAGCATTGTATTTTTTTTTCTACCTTTTCGTGGCTATTAATACGAGCTGCTATCTTTTCTTTTCTACTGATTAAAATGATTAAATCATCCTCCAGCTCATCAATAGGAATATTGAAAGAGGCAGCCATTTTTCTCATATCAACGACAGAGTAAGGTATACAATATTGGACCATGGCTTTTTCACGCACGAGTTGAATTAGTATATCTAAATGGGATGCGAGGTACATATCCAATTTTAATGAATGCTTGTAGTTTTCCAATAACTGAAAGCATAATGAATATTTTGACTTGTAAAATGCCTCGATCAATTCATGAAGTGCTGGTTCCAACGCCAAAAAACTCTTGAAATTCGTATTGTTCAATATTTGAGCCTGCAATTGACGACGATCCATCGAAACAAGAGCACATAATCCACCATAAATTGCTACATCATTTGCAGACATGATATCATTGAAATGGGGTGCGGATTCGAAAGAGACTTCTGTTAAATCGTTTGCTACCAAAGCGTAACGGTTAGGATAGTCAGATCCACCTAATAATGAAAGCGCATGGCAGCATTTTAATTTGGAAAGAATATCGATTTTGTCAGTAATGTTGGGTGTAGATTCTGCCCGGGAAATGTATGTTTGAACCACATGGGAGAAATTAGAATCATCTAAATAGACCTGGAAATTGCGATTGAGTTTCATAGAAAATCACCCTAATGCATAATCCCCTCTCCTTACCTTGATTGTATTGAAACACATATCAATAATATTTTGACTTGTAGCACAATAGTCTCGGGTACGTATATAATTTTTCATGGCAGCAGGAAGGTCACCTTTCTTGTAGTAATAATCACCCAATTTGGTATGAGCAACCTACAGACAAATTTAAAACAGAGAAAATGAGCTTGTTGTCACTTGTCTTGTTATTTTCAACAATCTTTACCCTAATTCCTTCTTTTGTAACACTTGTCTTCGCTGCTTTGAGTTCGTTTTCCAACGCATCCAAGGTTGCCTTATTTCTAAGCTGTGTTTCAGTGATCCAGTCTTGATCTGCAGGCAAAGTAGGACGATTTTGGCTACGCAAGACCGCATTCAAGTTGTCCAAGGTGTAATTATACTTGGTTGTGTTCATAGTGGTTGTCTTGATTTCATGAATGGCGGTTTTATAACCTTCCACAGCAAGTGCATCACAGCGTTTCGCAATGAACAGACTTCTTGCGATACGTGTAAAACCTGGAATGTGATTAAAAGCATGAACTATTCAACACTTATTTCCCATGGTACCTTCGTAACTGTTAATGTATGTCTCAAAGTCAAAATCCTCTGGTACCTCTACGCGTGCTTCTGTCATTTTTGTTCAGAAGAAAGAAAATGAGTTAAAAAGAGGGGGTAGGATTTCTTGCTTTGTCCGCCCTTCCTTTTTTTTTAAAGCTCCACTGATTTTGATCAAATCATGCTTGCTACCTCCCCTTTATATGCTAGACAATGTCAAATCGTATAAAAGAAAGTGAATGATAGGTATTTGTATATGTTTCTATTAATAAGATGAGATATGTATTAAGCTTGATTGCACCCTTATTTCTGTACATTAAAACGGCACACAGTGGTTCGTATATGTTAGATATGTAAAAATTATGAGATACTCAATTCATTGTAGTTGCGTTTTCTACACAATGTTGGGAAACTCTTAATGGGTAAGGCCTTTTTTATACATAAATAAGATATTTGTCTCAACAGGCTATGATAGCAAACAAAATATGTTTCACGATGGTATATGCCAGCAGATAAATGAGGTCAACGGGGACGTCGGCTGGCATACAATGGAATCGGATGACTGGATGTATTATCCTCAACAAACTGGTAAAAACCTAATACATTATTGTTTCAGTATCAATAAAAGCTAACCTTCTTGGATTAGTAAATGTGTCTTTGACTGCTGCCACGATATCCGCAGCATTGGGTAAAGAATGAAACAAGAGCTACATGTAATAAATTGACTGTCATCTTACTTTACTTATGATAGTCGGTGGATGTTGTGCCCCAAACAGATACAAGACGAGTGGATTTCTATTTCAAGATGATGGAAGCACATACTCTGAAACGGGAAATAAAATTGTTGCTATTTCCGATCTACCATTGATGCAGAACATTACAGTAACAGGCTGGTATATGAAAAAATTTGTCGATGATCATGCCATGGTAATGTGGTTAAAACGATTTTTTAGGATGTATTCTAAAGACTATTCTAGAACTTGACAGTGATACCATCCGTGCACCATCCCGACAAACAATCTATTTTTTTCGAAATCGCAGCTTTTGATCGAGGTATGATTATAAAGTATATATTTTATGATTATGAGGATAAAATGATTGGAAATCATTCCACTGGACTTTTGAGAAATGTGATCACAGTACCTGATATTACCGTGCCCAGATTTACACGTCGTGTGGTAAGTTACGATTTTATAATTTATGTTTATGATGTTAACAAAGTTGTCTAGTTGATTCAATTTTATGGATCGAGAGCCGATCCCATGTGCTTTTCATATCTTTACGCAGGCCTGTATGTATATAGCCCCTTTTCAACATTAGCCAATACATGTGCTAGGGTGGCAAATATATTACAGTATGTTTCACTGGGGAGCTTTGTGGTTATACCCATCATATTTGGTGTCATGTCCATGGTGTCCAGTTTTACTTTTCCACCGTAACTAAAATGACGATTTCCAAATGATCTTTCACTGTTCTTATTTGCTTTATATATTTAGACCAATCAAGTTCTTGTGCAGAACTCCGTCCCACAAGGTATTGATGTGTATCATTGTCATGCTTGGTGAGTGTTTTATGTAAGAATTGTAATATGTTGTACCAATCATTTTTAAAAAGGATCCTTTATTCTGAATCAAGCTTGGAATATACTTAATTCTCAGTCTAGTATTTTTCACGAATGGCTTCCGCGTGCTGCAAAAATTGTCGGTATGTATTATTCTTTCCAAGACTGATCTATCCATTGACTTTTACTGATGATAAAAATCAGAAATATTTCTCTCCTTTTTTTTATATGCTGTATACTTTTATCCGGTAAATGTTTGAATGTGCATAAAGTATCTGATGTAACTGACATTCTTTTACTTTTATAGGTTTTTTTGTGCTTTCATGCAAGCTATAGATTAAGAATAGCTAACCTGTTTGGAGCAATTACTACATGCACCTTGTTTGGACTTCGGATGGCACTGGATATTCCTTCTTATGCGATTACATTTGCAAGAAATCTACCCTTTCTAGTTATAAACTTACTAGCTGCTGTACCTACTATAGTTGCATACTCTGTTGTCTTACTTTATTTTGTAACAAGATTTATTACGTTTCAATCCTGTACAATGTGTAGTATCCGTTTTTTAGAGGTCCAGGATATCGAGGAAGAGTACGTCAAAGAGCTAATGAAGTCAAGAAAAAACGAAAGGAAAAAGGCAAGAAAGTTAAAAATTATACTAAATGGATACCAATGACTTATTCTGATAATAGAGCCGGAATCATGATTCTTGGTTTGCCACAGTTTGGACCCTCCTGACGGTAACAATTTGGCAAATAAAATTGTCATCTGTTACAGATATGGCCAAGCATCCAGGTGTGTTCAAAAAATATTTTAGAAAACTCTTTGGTCTTCATCAATACGTCAGGTGTGTTCTCTTTTAAGGATAAATTTAGTTAGTGAATTAAACAAACTTGTAACACTCATATTTGTAGAATTCCATTTGCAATCAAAACTTCCTTGTCGCTTCTTGTTTACTGCCTTGGACAACTGGTAAAGATATTCGTTAATAAAGATATGTAATACTGGCTTGGTTAATAACAGCAAAGTTTCTACTCCATAGATTCCTTTATTGCTCACTCAAATGATTGGTGTCGGTGGGGTTGTGCCTCGTCATATTTGTAGTTGGTCACCTTACCTATCGCAATTTCAATACCATCCTCAACCCATGGAGTTCGCTATATCGGCTTTCTTTTATATGCAAGTTTCAGTCTTTGTAGCTACTGTTGGAGGAGGCGGATGTAAATTACACTACTACTATTAATTTTGTCTATTTATTTTAACTAAGTACTGTAAAATAGTATGTATCATATACTCTCTAGGTATTATCCGTCGATTTACAAAGGACATACTTCGTCTACGAAAGGGTGATTACTTTTTGTTTAAAGGAAAACGGAACAATGGGTACGCTTTATTTAAATGTGCTGTACATGCTCTAATTCGACTTTAAAAACAGAATTGATTTGGATGATGCGATTCGATTTTTGGGTGTCGTGATTGGATTCGGTAAAGTAAATAAATAGAAACCCCATTACATAGACTTCTAACAAAACTGGTTTATTTAGGATTCACAGGAACACTGTATTTTATGGTGGAGATCTCCTTGATTGGCACGTTTGTTACCATGCTAATTTTAATGGACCGCTTCAGAGAATCCTTAATTCATCACTTAGGCTATGGTGTATTTTTTGCTAGTTTTTTCATTGCGTTTATTGTTCAGTTGCTGCAGAAATGTATTACCAACTTGATCTTTGTTGAAAGTCGCACACGGTTCAGTATTCAACATCGATCTCCCTTTTTACACTATTGGTATTTCATGATGCTCACATCAATGACCCGTGCTTTAACATCATACATTATTCGTACTTTGAAATTGGTCGTCAGATACCCTTTGTTCAGTCTTCGCGTAGATCGAAATGCAGAAACATGGAGTGTACGTCGCGGTGATGGAGGTAATATGCATATAAAATTGAATAGAAATGGTTGTACTAAAATTACGATGTAAAAAAAAACAGGGTTCACCGCGTATTGTGGCATGGTAAGCATATGTAATGAAACAATCACTAGGAGTTATTTTAACAGTAGAATAATAGCTTTTGGCGGAACATGAATATAACAATCCGGTAGTGCTTGCGTTTATAGAATGCATTTTGCATAGCACACAAAGTCTAAACTCCATGCCTGATGTTAAGACAAGTCAAAATACATTTTGCAGCCATCATAAAAAAAAGCTGATCATGGACCTGGAAAAAAGAATTTCGCCAGAAGAAGCATCCAGGGATATGAAAGGGTCTGATGCTACGTTAATTGCAGATACTAAAACCAAACCATGTCAAACCACTAGTTCAGCGAAAAGAGCGAAAGCACGTTGGTTTTTGGCCTACACCTTATCAAATAACCCAGGAGTAAGTTTTCTTTTTTTAAAAAAAAAACAAAATTAAGCGGCCCAACTAATAACCTAATATACATTGGACAGCTTCGACAATATCGTATGCGTGAAATGATCCATGAAAAGTCTTGATTTTTTTTATTTTTATCAATAAAACATAAATGTGATCCTCATCCCACCCCCTTTTTTGTTATACATCATTCCTTTTGATGGCAATAATCTGGATATCCCAGCCTCCGAACCAAGGTATTTGAAGTAAACGACAAATTAAACCTTGCTCCACTGCTTTATCTAAAGAGCCGATGGTCGAAGAAGCCGTAAAAGAAGCATAATACCTTTCTAACATTGGTTGCACCATCAACAATGCAAATACAACCGCTACACCAAGACAGATCAATAGTAAAAGCATCCCCTTACGCATCGTATCTGAGGACCTTCGCAACAATCGAATTTCATGCAGCGTCGATGATGAGCTAATCTTATACTTTTCTTCTCGAGAGAAAAATCGTCGTTTATATTCACTATCTTCATCGCCAGAAGACGCCATATCTGGTTCTTCCGGTTTTTTTTCTAACCAATGCTCATTGCCGTGATTCGAAATTGAAAATGTACGAGATGACCTAAAAGGATTCATCATTCGTGCACTCAAGTTCTGGTAATAATAAAGGGCACATCATTAATTATTACGTTTCTAATCAGATTCTCCAAGGAGGAGGAAAATAAACTTACATTCACACCGGCAGACACGTTTCCTAATGCTGCTGCTACACCGCCCATGTATTGCGCTCCTACTTCATCTACTGTATCCTGATCCTCACTTCCACTACTACTATTCGAATCATTTTCATCTTCAACATGTTCATTTAAATGCGATCGTATCGATTTATCATCAGGCGTCAAGACCGAATCCACATCCATGTCTTCTTGTAGAGACTTCAATACGATATCCGTTTCAATCTGTGCTTCCTGTCCATTGACAATGATCGTACCATTGTAATGTTCTACATCTTCACCCAATACATTGGACACTGTTAATTTCTCGGCTTTGGTACTAACGGTTTCTTCACGCACTGGCATCAATGAGAAATCCAATTCATAGATGGAGGTAGAGGAAGGTACTGTCATGTTAGCATGTATTGTAACTGTATGTCGCATCGGCTTCTTTTTCCCATCGATAAAATGAGATAGTAAAGGTTCAGAAATAGACAATACTAGTTTACTCGAGATATTTTTCCTTTTGGATTCGTCGGATATATCGTATAACTGGGCTACTATTTCATAACCTTTGGTAAATGCGCGAAGGTCGTAGGTTGCTTGTAAGAACTGGAAGGATTGTACGGAAGGTGCTGACTTGGGCTCATTGCTAGCGATTGTGGGAACAATGCGCTTTTTAGGAAGCACATTGACAGGTAAGGATCCACGCCGGCCAACAACATCAGAAGAGCCAACGATATGTGTACTAGGTCTACGCAATGGAGAAATCCCACTAACCCCACCTGTATCTTCTGATGCTCTCTTATTCACTTTCAATCGGTTGGTGACTTTATATTGATACTTGTCTTTATCATAATTTGTATGGATCAATAGCCACTCTTCTCCGTCATTCCCAGAAAGTGTACTATTGGAAAAAACAAGTGCTGGGTTTGGTTGTGAAAGGAAAGGTGGGGGACCCTTGGATTTCAAATACGCTTCAATTGCCTGGATCTTTTTAGGAGCCCAATTATTGGCTACGATATTACTAATGTACGAGGGGACAGATGTACCTAGATCGAGTGCAGTGACATAGGTGACTCGCACGGAGGGGATGGGGTGGTTGATGGTCGTGGTGTAAGGATCGATTGCTTCCAGAATCCAGCCTGACATATACAAGGTACCACGAGTCTTTTTACTATTCACAACAGGAAATTCAGGGATTGAACTTTCTACATACATGGTGCGTTTGTTGGGCGATGACGGAAGTGAGGACAGTTCTTGTGCAAGACATGAAGTAGCATACACTTCTCGGTTCCTAATATCGTTGATTTTTTTTTTAAAAAAACAATCGCTCCCTATATTATAAGAAAAAAGTAAAACCTTACTTGAATGGGAATATGGCCTTGATCGATTGGCTAATCACTCTGCATCCAGGATTGATTTGACGTACGAGATCAATATGTTCAAGTGTGTCATCATAACCCCTTCTTAAATCACTTATATCTGTCACAACTGAGGTCACTTCATCCACAGAAAAGTTTTCAATCACCTTGGTTGCTTTATAAATCATATAAGGATCGGGTACGATCAGTTTTGCGGCTGACATTGAATCCTCTATTGTTGGTGCCGCTACTTCCGATGCCTGTTCAGTTTTTTTCGGTGGCGATGATCCACTACTGGTCTTTACGCCGGACTTTTTACTCACCTTTAATCCAGACTTATTATTTTCGGATATCACTGTCCATCCAAATTGCTCATCCGTCTGCTTCAAGAAAGCCAGGGCACCTTGGGCTCGATCAAGAGGAGAAATCGGAAGTTGATCCAATGCTTGATTGACCTGTTCTTCTTCTGTCTGCATAGGTTTAACAGCTGGTAACTGTGGTGATGGCGGTAGAGCTGATGGTTGCATTTCCCTGACCCCTTCTATTTCTACACTTTTTTCTTCTTCTTTGACGATTTGTTTCGACACTGCTGCTTTCGGTTTCTCCGCAATGGGTACCGGTGATACTTCTTTATCGATGACGGTAGAAACACCATTGACATTTAAGTGGCATTGATTATCTGTGGTACCAGAAGAGACTTGGTCTGGTTTAATCAGGACAAGTATCTTCCCACGTAGAGGGATAATGAATTCCTCTGTATGCTCAATATTGAGCCAAACACCGTACGGATCGCACAACTTTTCCAATGCCGTGACACGAGATGGAGGTGGATCAATGACGATACTATAATGATTGTGCGAGGCACCACCAGCCCAACGTCTTTTATCAAGTCGGATCACGGATATCGTACTTGGTGGTACGACCGAGGTGTCGGATGTTTTCTTTTCTTCCTTTTCGGTAGTATCTGTTCTACGTGTATACTCGCACCTCCAATTCTTTCGTTCGTGATCATGTTTCAAATTAACCAATAAAGCGCAAGACAGGCTTTCGAGACTGGGTGGTGCGCCGAATGTTTGAAAATACTCTCTGGCTGATTGAACAGCAGCACATGTCTGAACCAAGAAACGGCTGGTGATAAAATTAATGACCCAAGTGGGGAATTGAGTGATTAAGATCTGTCGAGTAGATACTGTGTTTGCATCAAGTCGTTCTAATCGCCAGCCCATAAGGTCGATAGTAGCTCGAATATAACCCGAGGTTTCCTTGGGTAATGGTTTATATTGAAATGAATCACCTATACAAGATGTCTGCAAGAGATCGATACGGTATGCAGAGGTGTACTGACCATGGAAACAGACATCGTCACGTGGATTTACTGGCCAAGCTCCCTTCATCTTTGTATGCCAAATAGAGCTCGTGGGTGTCAACGCATGTAGAAATGTGGTAGATTCAAACGTATTGTCCCATATTTTTCTTGCTCCTGCACTTTCCAGTACGGCCTTAATGTCCCATATACTACAATCCTTCCAGGTCGATTCACTTAAAAAACCTCCCATGGGATGGTTGGGTATTTCTAGCTTCTTGATCGCAACATGTCCGTTCTCTTTTGTTGGGGCTTGAATAAGTACAGGTTCATAGGGTGGATGGATGTATTCCGAGAACTGCGGGTATATTTTCTGCAAGGCGACAGGGTCGTTATCAGGAAGGATGGTCTCAATTGCTATTTCAATGTCATCTGGTGGTGGAGGTGGTGGCGGTGGTATTTCAACATTGCTTATCGTCTCACTATATAATTTAAAGTTTTTTTTTTTTAGTCTCATGGGTATTAGAGGAGATGATAACAAAGAAGCTTACATATTTACTTTCTTGGGTACAGCAATGTGTTTTTGTTGTTGGGTAGGTGGGGATAATTTTTCCTTTTGTAAAAGGGGTGGCTCGACCAACAAGTGCTTGAAATCATTTGAACTTTGAGGCGAGAATTGTAATTTTGGGGGCGGTGTAATGATTGGTTCCACAACAGCTGAATCCATATTTTCCATGCCATCAACAAATATATCATCTTCTTCATCACTTGCACTACAACTTCTGTCCTCGTGTGTGGACAAGTTCCAAGATCTCACGGGCCATTCATTATCATTCACAATGAATTTATGCTGAGATGATGGTTTAAGTACCACGCGCACTCGAATATCCTCTTGTTCATCCAGTTTCATGGTTTCCTCCTGTTCCTCGTGGAAATACTGCATCAGCTTATAAGGATGCAAGATTTGGATGACATAACCAGCGGCCATGGGTCGTTTATAACATCGTACACAGAGTTGAGCAAATTTGTCGGACCATTCATGATTATCCGGTAATGAAATGGTTAATTCGGGAACATCATTGACTTCGATACGTAACTCATCTTTGAGTGATTGACTGGTTACTTTTAAATCCTCATCCCCTTCTTCTTCTTCATCATCATTCCAAAAAGGTTGTTTGTCTGGATAAGAAGACATGACTCTGGTGCGATTTAGTTTGGGTGAAGAAGGAAACAAAAGGGAAGAAGAGGACAGAAACTTGTTTTTTCTTAATGTTTGGTGGTTTTCTAAAGATTGATCCCATGACCTACTATGCCAATGATGGCGTTTGTTATCCAGTATGTCAACTGCAACAATCTGTCCGTTATCATAATTTTGTTCAGTAAATGTGTATTCCAGTTCGAATTGATTATTTGTGTAACTCGATGTTTGTATTTTAATGGCCTTATCGCATTGACTGATGTACGGGAAAGGCTTTAACTGGACAAGACCCGAAAGGAGAGTGGTTGCTATTGAATGACTGATGTTGTGTTGGTAATATACAGTTGCACGTGCATGATCAAATCGATTTTCAAAATGAATACACATGAAATAATCAGAGTCGTTGATTGAAGTGGATATATATTGAACATGATGTCTTTTTTTAATCGTTTGCTCAACAGATACAACTACCTCACTAAGCTCATTTAATATATTACGTCACACGTATTTTTTTTTTCTTCGTGCACGTACTTACTTTTCATCATTGGCAGTCGTCATTTTCGCATGAACTAGGCTCATATTCGAACTCGGTTGACTGGTTGAAATGATTTCTTTAAACAGTGGGCACCCTAACAAATAAAAGATTATTAGGACTCATACAATAACCACTACAAGTTTATTTACAGTGTGTTCGTATTCCTGTAGTCAATAGGGCAGCATACATATGTTGAAGGTTTGTTTCATATGTACTCAATTCTTTCACAGCCTTGAAGGTTTTCACCTGGCCTACCATATGAGTGTATATGTGCTCTTCATTATTTACAATACTCCATTGATAGTCTGGTATCGTTTGGAGATATTTCAATTGTTTTTCAGCACGAGTCAATGCTAATTTATATTTTTCAAAACTCGTCATTTCATGAGAAAAAAAATAAAATAAAAATGGAGAGAGAAAAAGAAAAAGTTTTTATGATTTGAAAGACAGATTTTGTATTTTTTCAATACTTCTTTAATGCTTTTTTGGCTCTGTCGTCTGTTCCGTCAAACTTTTTCTTCTTCATATTCATCAATATGAAGGATTTCTTTGCATATTCCTCGTCATGACTGGTATGTATATCGTTTTCATCATCTTCAAAGGGTAAAGAGGACAGATAAAATACCTCATCTCTGTCCTCCTCTTCATCCGAATCTAGAAAAGCTTGTATACTATCACAGGTCGTCACATCCACTGATGTATCCTCATCCACCTGTTTACGCTTGGTCTTCTCATCATCGGGCACAATATCGAACTCATCTTCCTTTTCTTCGTACTCCAAATTCTCCTCCAACTCAATAAAATCAGGTGCAAATGCACTCCAATTTTCTTCGTGTTTCGCTGTCCAAATGTAGATATTGCCAAAACTGCTTACGGATCCAATGATGGGTCGCACAGGATGCCACTAATACTAGAATGTTATTTTCCACGACCATGAGGCCTTCCCCCCCCCCCGTATCCTGTTTGTGACACTTACAGCAATATCGTCCAATGGCTCTTTGGGTCCCTCTAGAATTTTCACAAGGTTTCCCATATTTTTATCCCAAATGTAAATATTATGTTCGGCTTTATGTCCTGAGCCACCAATCACAAACTCACCATCTGCACTAAAGCAAGACTGGCTCCATTGTATGCGGTTGACCAAATCTTGAAATTTGTTACGCAGCTTGGGGATACCTGTTTTATCATCCACTCGGAAATATCGTATGACACGGTCATTTGCATTAATCAGCATATCACTATCATTTTTTTTTTTTTGTCATTAGATTGTCACATCATCTTACTCTGCCATTTTCACTTTACCGTCCATTCCTACTCCATACGATGCTTTTTATTGTTGTACTGCCAATTCGGGTTGTATAAATGATCTATCATTCCCGGTTATGAACGCATATGAGAATGCTTTTTTTTATAGGATTACTTACTTTATTTGTTGCAACATCGATAATGTTAAGATACCCTTTGGATGTACCTGTGTATAACTTGTTTCCTGTCTTGTTCCAAGCAACTGCTGTGACAAAAAATGCTGACCTGAATAAATAAATAAAAAAACGTATAAGTGATTCAATCCTATACGACATAGCATAAAAGCGTACGGCTTGATTGATTCATCTTTATCCTCAGGTTCAGTCGGCACTACTGTTTTCTTGATATCGTTTCCATTTATATCCACAATGACAGGATTTTCTTGAAATAACGCTGCCACAAATCGATTACTATGATAGAGGTTTAGCAACACGCCCATCCCACTCATATATTTAATACAATTTTTGTTCTCTTACTTGTCTTTTGGGTGCATGTGTGCCATCATCAAAGGTGTATCAAATCGAACCTTGACCTTCTTTGTGCCAAGTACTAAATCCCAATAGATACAAGTCCAATCTTTTGAAGCAGACAGTAGGTACCTACCGTTGTGTGACCAACTATCACATTGTTTTTTTAAGAAAAAAAAATATTTAATATACATGCATTGGTCAATTACCTTATACTGGCGACAGGTTTGACATGCCCCACTAAATTCCGTGACACACCCTTGGTGTCAAAGTCCCACACAACACAGCGTCCATCCAAACAGCCAGCTGCTAGTAATGTGCCGCGTCGATTGAATTTGCAATTCAACACATAGCCGTCTTCTAATGTCTCTTCAATAATTTGTGGGTACTCTTGTTCCCAGGGGTCTACGGCGGTATTAATTTAAACATCGTAAGCTCGCTTTGTTGGTTAATCGTTTACCTAATAATTCTAAATTCATGTAGGTTTTTTTTTTTTTTTTTTTTTGTGAAAGAAAAAAAAATAAATTTTTAAGCCGTTGATTTCTTTTTTTTTATGGTCAGCAGGAAAGAAATAGATGAAACACGAAAAGCATGTGGTTAATATCACTGCTACCGTGTAAAATGAGTTCTACTGATTAATGAAACTGCCTGTATAAAAAACAATATTTTAATTAAAGCATATCTTGTCAATGATAGCTAACAACAATTGGAAAAACAACGATTTGATACGGATAAGAAATAGATGCACAATTAGCTCTCAAACGAGAGTAACATCCGGGAATAGCTTGCATTATTATGCATTCCCTTTGTAAATTTTCTTGGCATCGGGAGACACGTTATCGTCAACAGCAAAGCCCATATTGTCCAATCAAACTCTGTCACTCGCAATTTAATCCAAGATGTACTACGCTTTAAAGAGGATTCCTGCCCGCAAACGAATCCACTGTGCCTGGTTATGGAGATACGTTTATGTGCTATTCTTAAAAAAGGAAGCCGTCGTGTATGTATAAGCGAAACAAAAGACGTGTAGTCGAGTAAAAGCTTGTTTCCGGGAGTGTGACATCGCAATCTAGCTGTCATTTGCATCCCTTTGATACTGCCGTACGAGGATTCTTCACGTTAAATAGGTTTCTAAAAACAAGTTTGCAGCATTTTCTATAGAACCTGAGCTTTTTTTAGCGCAGATGAATGTTTTGCCAATGCAAAAAAATATATAATGAAATCCCGAAAAAAGCGCGGCGTTTTGAAAAATGACGTCGGTTTCCCGTTACTTGTACCAAAAAAAAAAAAAAAAAAAAAAAAAAAAAGTGTTCTTTATACTTCTTTACTTTTTCTTTATACAATGAGTTTCCAAGTTAACTTTAATACACACGGCCCCGAATTAAATGCTGCTTATCAAGCAGTTATCAGTGAAAAGGATGATACCAACTGGTTGATTTATGCCTTTGATAAAGGCACTTACGACCTTCGTGTTCAAGAAACCGGTGGTAAATAAGCGCATTTAGAGATTCGTTTTTTCTCCATCTCTTAACCTATCTTTTTTTTCTTTCTGTCTGCAGATGGTGGACTTGAAGAACTTAATGACGAATTCTCGGACGGTAAAATTCAATTTGCTTTTGCCAAGGTCATTGACCCCAATACCGAACTTCCAAAGTTCGTCTTCATTGGCTGGGTAAAAAAAAAAAACTAGTTGCTGTTATCTATATTAAACTTGTTACTAACTTGCTGTTAAACAGTGTGGTAGCGGTGTTCCCGAATTACGTAAAGCTTTCTTCAATTCCCAACTAAGTGATGTTTCCAAATTCTTCAAGGTAATATATATAAAAAAGGAAATAAGGCAAAAGTAAAGTGACTCAGTTAGGATTGTAGAGTTTCCATGTTCAAATCAATGCTCGTGATGAAGCCGATGTGGATCCCGCACTTATCATGAAGCGTGTATCCGAGTCTTCAGGCGCTAATTATAGTGTCCATAAAGAAAGTTCAAAAGCACAATCCAGAGTTACACCTGTTGTAAGTATGTCCCCCCCCCCCCCCTTCAGCCCATTTTTTTTTTTTCGTCTGTTACTTTCATCCCTAACGGCCTTTATTAGAACTCTGTGTATAAAAAGACTGAAATTCCTGATATCGCTGCAATGCAACGTGAATCTATGACCAAAGAAAATGCTCCTACTCCCGTTGGTACCAATTACAAACCCGTACAAACCGCTCCCAAGAAAATGGAACAACGTTGGAACATGGCTCAAAACCAAGATACCGGTGCCAACGCTGTTCGTGCTGAACGGGAAAGACACGAAAAGGAAGTACGTGATCGAGAAATCGAAAAATCCAGACAAGTCTCTCATACCCCTCCTCCTGCTCCTGCTCGTCCCACTTTCCAACAAGATGATTTCGCTGCTAAGCAAGAGGCCGAAAAGCAAGCTGCCGCTGCTCGCGAACAGGAAGAAAATGAACGTCGTTATCAACAACAACAACAACAACAAGAAGAAGAAAATCATCGTCGTCAACAACAACAACAACAAGAGGAAGAAGAGTATCATCGTCAGCAACAGGACGAGGAAAGACGTAGACAAGAACAAGAGGGAGAAGAGAGACGTAGACAAGAGGAATCTGATAGATTGCGTCAACAAGAAGACGCCAACCGAAAGCGTCAACAGGAGGAGGCTTATAGATTACGTCAACAAGAGGAAGCTGACAGAAAGCGCCAACAGGAGGAGGCTGATAGAAAGCGTCAACAAGAAGAAGAGGAGGAGGAAGAGAGAGAGCGTAGAGAAGAGGAAGCTGAACGTCATCGTCAACATGAGATTGCTACTGCAGAACACAAGCGTCGTCAACAAGAGGAAGATCAAAAGCAAGCAGCACTTCAATCCCAATTAAATGATACTGCAGACCGTGCTGTTCATGCAGCCGCAGGTGCCGCTGCGGGTGCTGCCATTGCCAGCACAGCTAAACACCATCAAGGTGTATCTGCCACTGTTCTTTTTGCTTATGAAGCCAGTGAAAACAATGAGATGACACTTCATGAGGGTGAAATTGTGCATCAAATTGATCAAGTGGATGAAGGATGGTGGTTTGGTGTGAGTGAGGATGGTAAGAAGCAAGGTCTTTTCCCTGCCAATTACGTTCAAATCTTGGAAGAGGAGGAGGAGGAAGAAGTGCCTGTTCCTCAAGCTCCTCCTGCTCCTGCTCCCCCTGCCCCTGCCGCTCCTCCTGCTCCTCAACAGCAAAATGATGGAAATGTGGCTGTGGCTCTTTATGATTATGCAGCAGAAGAAGATAATGAGATCTCCTTCAATGAGGGCGATGTCATTACTCAAATTGAATTTGTGAGTGACGATTGGTGGCAAGGTCTTGCTGCCAACGGCAAAAATGTTGGATTATTCCCTGGTAAGTGTCCTATTAAACATTTTAAATTTTCATGCATGAAATTCTGACACTTTGAATCTTTAAATCATGTAGCAAATTATGTCGAGTTGCAAAAGTAAAAAAAACAAAAAATTAAATAAATAAAAAAATGTACAAATAAAGTAGCCTTTTCAATCAAACAATGCATTGTCTTTCAAATGTTGCTGTCTTTTGGACATTGGCTTACGTACGTCAATTCTCATAATCCTTTATACACCGGCTAAAAGTTGTAGGTGATTTAAGCTTGATGTCGCATATTGAACATTACAACTTGCTATTGCTCTTTTCAACAACTATTATTCTCCAAAACTATGGAAACCTTTACCTTGCTTCTTTTTATTCCCAACTACATCTATTACAAAAATATCGTTAGGCTAAAGATATCAGTATTTTTAAACACCCTTTTTTCAGTACCATCTTCACCGGCAGAAGTTGAACATTCTTCCGGTATATTCTCCCGGGTGATTAGGTACAACGTAGTGCTGCCATACTTTCATCCTGATACGATCTATGAGATAGTCCCTTTTTGTAAAACAAGAAGATGCCTGTCAGGGGTGAAAGAATAATAAGTGGACCCACGATTATTTTATGTAAAACGAAACTACATAAAGCAATGGCACCAGCCTCACCAAACAACAACCATGTTAGGACAGTTGTACATGAAAAAAGGAAGAGAAGATGTTTGATAAGCAAGAACATGTTTTATTTAATAAGCTATTTTCAACCTATGCCTTTTTCGTACATTTTTTTTTTCTGCATAAATTGACGTCATGTGGCTACTACACTCGAGCCGACGCTGTTATTTCCAAAGGTTAAGGTATATGACGAGTCACTTGCATCAAACAAACATGTAACAAGCATTGTATTTACATTAATTGTATGAATCACATTTGGATAAACATATTCATCATGTTGTATCGTCATTCTGACGTAGACAAGATATAAATATAAAAATAAAAAACTGAGTTATAATATCTCTGGTCTTTTATGAACAACAGAATTCTGAATAGAACAGCCCTGATCAATTTTCATTGTAGATATGTATGTAACTGCGCACCAACACATACTTCATCATTCAATGTAGGACAAGATCGATTGGAAGAATTTAGATATCATTTAAGAGAGACGGTTAAACAGTCTTCAAATAATGCTTGTTAAATTCTGGAATTGCGTTGAATATGACACACTGATCACGACTAGCAAATAAATTGAAGAGCCTGTTTGTAGTTTCTTTAAACTTTTGTACCCTCAAAGTGATTGATTTTCCTACATAATATAATACAAATAGCATAATTACTGGAAAACGACTGTACCTAGAAAGCCTTTCAGACTAAAATGATGGTGTGATTTGTTAACATAACACACCATTGAAATTTTCAGGTAGAATACCAGTATCATCTTTAAAAGTAAGTGCGGAGAGAAGCTTTCAAGTGATAAACACAAGAGACACAGGTAGTTGATCGAAAATAGTAACATAGAAATGCTTTTTTTGTACTACTGTAAGGGAGGGCCGCGTATGACATTATCAATATGATACTCTTTGGGTGTTTGTAAATCACGAAAATTAAAAAGTGACTTCTGTACAACCGTGTGGTTTGGTTGATAAACCCATCCTAGGTCTCATTGAAATCATACAGATCTCTTGCTGTGATGACGACGATAGGAAAGTATTTAAATGATGTGTAGATAGCGAGACGACTGACGAATGACTCACGGTATTTAAAGATATCAAAAAAAAAAAAAGTGAACACACATAAAACACAATAGGTTATTTGTTTGTGGACAAAGCGCGCCCCTACCCAAAGCAAGCCAGACCAAAATAAGGCAAGTTGATACTCCACACTAGTATGTTTTAGGCAGGTTTGTATTACCCACAGCAAGCCGCCAAAAATTTTACTCCTAACATCATTATTTTTTTTATTTTTATTTTTTCCTTTTTCTTTCCTAATAAAAAAAGAAATTAATCTAGATCATGGGACAAACACTTTCAGAACCCATTGTTGAAAAGACAACCCACGAAGGCAAGAACAGCAACTTGATGTATGCACTTTCTTGCATGCAAGGATGGAGACTTAGTAAGTTTAGTTGACGGGTGAATCTTATTCTTTCATCTAACTTTTTTTTATTGTTACTTTAAAGCCATGGAAGATGCTCATTGTGCCGAATTGGATTTAGATGGCACCAAGGCTAGTTTTTTTGGTGTCTATGATGGTCACGGAGGTAATACTTAAACACGCATAAAAAAAAAAAACTTTCTTTTGTTTTATCTGACAGACTATCCCCACAGGCTCCACAGTGGCGCAATATACAGGACAGACGCTCCACCACCGTGTACTTGAATCACCACTTTTTGGAAAGAAGTATTATACGACAGCATTAGTTGAATCGTTTATGCAATTGGATAGAGAGCTGATAGAAGGTAAATTTTGAATTGTGTGCGCAGTGATATAGTAAGGAGGGATCCATAGTAACACAAGTCATGATAGACCAAAACTTTTCTTATGATCCTTCTGGATGTACAGCAGTGACTGTATTGGTGACACCCGATCAAAAGGAAATCTACTGTGCCAATGCTGGTGATTCCAGATCGGTGATTAGTACGGCTGGAAAGAGCAAGCCATTATCGTATGACCATAAACCTACCGACCCCAAAGAGAATCAACGTATTGTGAATGCTGGTGGATTTGTTGAATTCGGACGTGTCAATGGTAACTTGGCACTCTCGCGTGCCATTGGTGATTTCGAGTTTAAGCAGAATAATACTTTACCCGCTGAACAACAAGCAGTGACTTGCGATCCTGATGTTATCAAACACACTATCGAGAGTGAGGATGAATTCATCGTCTTAGCCTGTGATGGTATCTGGGATTGCATGACTAATCAACAAGTTGTGAGTTATATCCGTCAAGCATTATCTCAAAAGACAAAATTAGGTGAGATCTGTGAACAAATCATGGATGATTGTTTGGCTGTGGAAAGTGATGGTGGTGGCTTTGGCTGTGATAATATGTCTGTTATCATTGTTGCTATTTTGAACGGTAAATCAGAAGAAGAATGGTATGATTGGATGGCTGCTCGTACTGCTCCTCCCAAGAAGGATGGTTTAGGCAACGATATCGTCATGACTCAACCATAAAAAAAAAAGAAAAGAAACCATTTTGTAATTAAACAACATACACACATTTTATTTTTATTATTTCGCCATGGGTATCACATCTGTCTTTAACACTCGGTTTGTCTTTTTACGAGGCACAGGAGCTGAAAGAAAAGGCATTTCTGTTAATTTTTTGTTTGCTCTGGCACTCCTTCTTTTTTTTTTGTCTTTACCATGCTTGTTCTCTCGGATGTAAAATTTACGCAACATTAAAATTGCTTCTTCATGAAAGAACCCACCTTCGGAAGGATACCCTTTGGATTGACTCGTATCCAATCTTGAGCTTGAGATTTTTTTTTTTAATTGAAATTTTCAAAATTGTACATTTCTCTTTGCTTTCTACTTACTCTGTATTGATATGAAAAACAGATCCATTACCACCAAATTTCTCATTCCCACATCCAAAATACACATGTCGGATACCCACCTGTCTTAATGCTGAAGCACACATCACACAAGGTTCCACCGTCACATACAAATCTACATTTTCAAAAACGCTACGCTCATGTTCTTTTAAAATCTCATCAATAGCTTCAAACTCGGCATGCCGTGTCGCCTATTTTTTTTTTTTTCTGCTTGTCAGTTTCTATCATTTCTTTTTCAAAGAAGAGGGACGGACCATGGCTTACATTGTAACTCTCATTAGGCTTATTACGACCTCTTGCGATAATGGTCTCATTGTTTAATACAAAAACGCAACCCACAGGCACTTCAGAGTGGTCATACGCATCTTGCGCTACAACAAGTGCTTCTCTCATAAATGCAGCATTATACTTTGACATTGTGTATTGAGATGGTTGAGTCAAAACCGGCTCGAGAAAAAGAAAAAAAAAATGGCCAGAAAAACCTAAAAGTGACTGTTTTGTTGCTTGCTTTATGTGTGTGTGTGTATGTAAGCATTGCCCGTGTAACGCTCTTGTTCGTAAGTGATTAACTACTTATCACCAACTATTCATTAAAGCTAGAAATATAAAAAATGCATTTGCATGACGAACAAATATCTGCTTATAAATAATATGACAAAATATCATATTGTTTGTCCGCAAAAAAAAAAAAAAAATTATCAGACATGGTAAGGGTCGAAAACTCTGCATCCATGATAGTGCTTAGCAACCCGATTTATGTCTTGATGAAACCCTATTCTTTATTATCAGCTTCATATTCTCGGATACCCACATGGGTGGGAATTCTCGACAAACTTCTATCCGAGCGAGGAGGAGTGAACCAGAATTCTCTTTCTCTACTGAATAATATAAACCCTTTTGACACTTTTCCCTGCCTATGTTGGCTCTGGGGATAGCACCGTCCAATGTTTGCAGAGAGAAAGATAAGCGTCCACTGGTATATTTTACAGAGAATTTTCCCTTGTTTTGAATGAGAATTTTCTAAACATCAAAGAGACCCTATCAGGGAAAGTAAACAGATATTTAATTGAGTCGATACTATTTGAACCAGAAAAAAAGAAACACTGGTTGGGAAGGACAGACTGAACTCAGGAATGACGCTATGGTATTGGTAGTTCGTTGCATGAATTGTGGCAGATAATACATTTGGGACCAACAAGCTGGCATAACCATACTTTGCTTTTTCATGGAATTCTTGTCTGTGCTGTCATGGATTTGTTGGATTGTTATTTCAGCCTCCTTTTCCTCCTCTGGTTCAGCTTACCCATATCACTTGCCAAGTTTTTTTTTTTTTTTTATATATATATCACTGGCCTTCAGGTTCAACATCACCTCGGTTTTTGGCTAATTAGAGATATTTGTGGATTAAAATGTTTTATTCTTTCTGTCAAATTTTTAAGTTTTGTCCCGTTGATTGTTGTACAGTGATGAAAATTCATTCTTCATCAAAAGGTATCTTCAGATACCTAAGTGTATCCCCTTTGAGGCACGTGACTGTACGTGCTGATGTCTACAAAGACACGGGTACAAACTTGTCGTAACAAGGTTAGAAGGTTGTAGGCTTATTTTTTTTGCCAAAAGAGAATTCGACCTCGATCCAAATCCTTCACGTTTGAGCATTTGGATAGAGGACTAGCAGCTATGATTATACTGCTTTTCTGATCTTTCTAGAGACCTTAAAAGCCTGATAAAATCTCCTTATAAAAGGGCAGTGTCCTTTTTAAACAGTTCTAAAAAAAAAAGGGACACGAAGCCTAAGCTTGACCACTTCTTGGTTACCATCTTTACGGACCTGTTCATTAGGGACCAGAAGACGCATTCTCAAGCTCTGTGAGACAGGAAAAAAAAGGCTAATTATACGCGCACCATACTTTTTGCTTGAAAAAAAAATTTCGCGCACCATACTTTTCTGTGCCGGTCAAATAATAAATTCCGGGTCGGACCAAAAATAATTTTTGCACATAGAATTTTTTTTCTAGCGCTGGCGGACCATACTTTTTTCGCTGGCGGACCATACTTTTTTTCGCTGGCGCACCATACTTTTTTCGCTGGCGCACCATACTTTTTTTCGCTGGCGCACCATACATTTTTTCGCTGGCGCACCATGCTTTTTTCGCTGGCGGACCATACTTTTTTTCGCTGGCGGACCATACTTTTTTTCGCTGGCGCACCATACTTTTTTCGCTGGCGCACCATACTTTTTTCGCTGGCGCACCATACTTTTTTTGCTGGCGCACCATACTTTTTCTCGCGCACCACACTTTTTTTTCCTTCATTCTTTTTCTTTTAAACTTTTATTTTTGAAATGAATTCAAACGATTCACAACAATCTTTGAGCGAAAGCCAATTGTTAATTAACAGTCTTTTATCTGTAATCAACCCTGCCGACGAACCCAAAGACAGTTTCGAGGAGACCTTTGACAGACAAAACGCTGAGCAAGCTATTGCCGAGGAAACAACGACTGATGACTACGACTGGGAATGTCTTAGTGAGCCTGAGGAGGAAGACGTTAGTGTCGAAGCCACACGACATGTCTCTTCTTTCGCCGAGACTGTTTCCATCAATGAACGAGTCATCGAATTGAAGGCTGCTTTCGAAGCCGAGTTTCCCGTGGGAAAAACCTTTGTCGACAAGGACACTGCAAGACTGGAAATACAGTCTTTCAGTAAAGCAAACAACATCCCCTTTGAGACTTGTAAAAGCGACAAATCATACATTAAGATGATTTGCAAACATTTTGGCAAATATCGTGCCGCAAAGAAGGGTGAAGGTAATATAAATTAAAATCTGCGATAAGGTCGTATAAAATAATTCGATAAATTAATTGCAAAACTAGATGAAGAGGATATTGGAACTGGTGAGGGATTAGAGAGTGTTGCGCAGCGTCCCAACCGAACAACTGGAAGAACAGGGTGCTCGGCATTTGTATATGTTCGTAAGGATGCAAGAGCTGTCGGACAGCCATGGACAATCCGAACCAGCTGTTTTGAGCATAATCATCCCTTGAGTGAGGATAGAAGAGCTTATCACAACAATCGCAAGCTCAATGCAGAAGACCAGGAGCTTGCAATCAGTCTTATGCGTGCAGGAACAACGCCCAGTGAAACATTGAAGGTAAGGTTGAAAATTGATATATAGAAGGCGTTTGAGAAATCAATAGTTAGTGAAGTTGTAGTCATAATAAATAAAATTATTTTGTGTATATTCTTTAACATATCTATGCCTCTTTGTATTTTGGCTTATAATAATAATTTTTCTTGGTGACTAGATGCTTGAAACAAGAGGTGTGAATAACCTCGTTGTAACGGATTTGACAAATATTCAACAGCAATTTTGTCGAGATAATCACACCAACATGTGGAATTTCATCAAAAATCTTGAATCCAGTGGTCATCAAGTCCGCTACATGACAAATGCCGACGAAAGGATTTGTTGTGTATTTTTCATACATCAACATGGCATTGATGAGGCTCGAAAGCTTTCCGAGTGTATTGTTATTGATGCCACCTACAAGACCAATTCACACAAAATGGTCTTGTTGAATTTTGTTGTTGCAGGTACTTTGCGATCAAAAGAGAAACCCAAGCAATTGGTAACAGTGCCTATTGCGGGATGCTGGATGGATCGCGAGACAGGTGACCGCTATCGTTGGTCTATGAACTGCTTTCGTGAGATTGTTTGGCCCGTCGGTGAAAGCGCCGGTAACTTACCAAAATGCTTTGTAACCGATAACGACGAAGCCTTGTTGGGAGCAATTAAGTCTGTTTTCCCTGAGAGTAACCAAATCTTGTGCTGGATTCATATCCAAAGAAATTTCATTTTGAGATTTAAAAAAAATTTGTCGAAAGAAAAAAGACAGGACAGTATGTTAACAGTTAAAAGACGATAAGAAATCCTTTTAAATTAACTTATTGTTATAACGCAGGAAACTTGATGGAAATGGAGGTCAAGTCCTTTATGGCTATCATAAAGCAAATGGCATTAACATGCGCAACAAAGCGTGAATTTTTGCTTGCTAAAGATGCGTACGAGGCCTTTGTGTCAACCAAGGGCATGTGTGTAAAGGGTGGTGCCCAAACGATGATCAAATACCTCCATCAGTAAGTATTTATGTTGATTGCAATTTTTCTATCTAGACCGAAGGCTATACCTGGATTATTAACGCAAAAATGTAGCATGATGATCAAAAAACAATATTGGGTTGGATATTACGTCAACAACTTGATGCATATGGGCAATAGAACATCTAATAGAGTTGAGTCTACCCATGCCAACATCAAAAGAAGTAACAACACTTCGTCTGGTAGCATGGCTGTTGTTACAGAAAAAATTGATCTGTGGATTAAAAAAAGAGTACGTAGTAGCTAAACCACAGTTTATATTTTGTTTACAATTCTAAAAAAATCTGTTTTTTAGGAAGACTACCGCAACTTACAGTCAATTAAAGAATCGGTCTCTCAACGACCAGTTTTTTTAGAACATGATATCATGGATAAACTTTCCTTGATAAAATTGAATGTTTCCAGCTTTGCTTTCGAAAACATCAAGAATGAGTTGATGGAAATGAAAGCATCTGAGGAAAACCCTGACCACGTAAGCCATGTCTTATCTGGTGGGAGCTGCCTCTGTAAGCTTAGAAGAAATTTTAGGCTTCCATGCAGACACATCCTTGCTGTCTCGTTCATTGATGGAAAAATTCCATTAAACGTAATTCACCAAAGATGGAGAATCTCGTATTTTGAGGGCAACGGTAAAAATTCAATGTTTTGCAAATTTTATTATCCTTCTTAAAACTAAACTTATAATAATGTACTTCATAGTTGCTACCGTAGCCGAAGTTTCTGCCGAATTGGCTAAAGGTTCTGCAGACGTATTGGACATCAATACAACAGACATCCAAATAAGACTGGAAAAATTAATGTCTTTGTGCAAGGTTTTGGGGAGCCAACAAGAATCCGTTGATCTCATAAAGGACATGGATGCTTTGATCAGTAAGTATTCAAACGATCGTTTAGAAAACACTCTCGCACCCAAAATTGTCGAAATACAGAAGGGCCGACCTAAAGGGACAAAAAGAAACAAGCTTGGTGTGGAACATGAAGATGAAAAAATCTCGATAGAGCAAAAAAATGCCAAAAAAATGAAGCAGGAAACAATAAAAGTAGAAAAGCAAAAAAAAACTAAAACGACCTTAAGTCTTCGCAAGCCATCAACAGCCGTGATCAAGCAGATCAAGTCAAAGTATTGGTCTATGTTATATTTTTAATTATTTTACAACAATAACACCTATTTGTTTTTCTAGATACGAGCCTTCCACTGTCATAACTCGTGAAGCAGATTACAGTGGTCTGTTTGGATTGCTAGATAATGCATATGTCAATGATGTACTTGGGTTCGTCAACCCCCATCCTGATGGTAATTGTGGATACCGTGCTGTAAGCCTCGCTGTTTTTGACAATGAAATCGCTTGGATCCAAGTGAAAAAAATGATGTTAGCTACCTTTACAAAGTATGCTAACACTCTTTACAACACATATGGGCTAAACGAAGCGTATACCTCCAAAAAATTGCAATCAACAAGAGCTCCCTGTCTTGATGACTTAAGTCTTTGGTTTGACTGTTACGGATGCCCACAAATTGTTGCTGACACTTTCAAAAGACCAGTAATTTTACATGCTACAACACCAAAAGTCGATAAGTATGAAATCACGTGGAGAGATAATGATGGAAACATCATTTACACCAAAGATTCTATCACTTTTGTACCACTTCTTGGTCTGGATTTGGAAACAATGAATGATCCTATTCAACTTTTGTTTGCCAACAGTCACTTTTACATGATTTTACCTCAAATCGATAACAAAACGAAGAAAGCTTGCAAAGTCAAAAAATGGCCAACATTAAACTTTTCACACCAAAAAGTATTCGACGCGCACCGAGACATTTGTGTCAACGACGTGTCTCACTACTTTCAAAACAACTAGACAGGATAATTTTATAATTTGCTTCCCCAATCCTTAACATTCTCCCAAACTTTATATTTTATCTCATAATAATCAAAACCCAAAAACAAAATAAAATTTAGACTAAAAGCATGAGCTCACACTCAAAACCACATTGATTCTCTTCATCACAAAGTATGGTGCGCCAGCGAAAAAAAAATATATTCCGCCAGCGAAAAAAAAAGTATGGTGCGCCAGCGAAAAACTATGGTGCGCCAGCGAAAAAAACTATGGTGCGCCAGCGAAAAAAACTATGGTGCGCCAGCGAAAAAATGTATGGTGCGCCAGCGAAAAAAAGTATGGTGCGCCAGCGAAAAAAGCATGGTGCGCCAGCGAAAAAATGTATGGTGCGCCAGCGAAAAAAAGTATGGTGCGCCAGCGAAAAAAAGTATGGTGCGCCAGCGAAAAAAGCATGGTGCGCCAGCGAAAAAATGTATGGTGCGCCAGCGAAAAAAGCATGGTGCGCAAGAAAAAGTCCAATGTGCAAAAATCATTTTGGTCCGACCCGGAATTTATTATTTGACCGGCACAGAAAAGTATGGTGCGCGAAATTTTTTTTTCAAGCAAAAAGTATGGTGCGCGTATAATTAGCCAAAAAAAAAGGGTGAAATCAATTCACTAAAAAATGAAGTCTTTATAAAAAATAGATGACGTCTAAAAAAAAAATTGTTCCCGTTTTTTTGACTGCGCGTTCTTGAACGCGTTTTGTTGGAAAAAAAAAAAAAATTTAAAAAAGCGTAAATTGAAATATCCTATATTTTTTTTTTTTTCTACAAACGCGATTTTTCCCTTTTTTTTTTTCTTTTCATTTCCTTTTTTTTTATATATATATATATTTAATAGAAGATGATGTACGTTATTAAAAGAGGTAAATATACAGTCTGTGATATAAATGTCCATGTTGTATTAAACAGTTTTACGCACAGACGGCCGTCAAGAAACTGTTGCCTTTGACAAGGTAAAAATATTTATAAAAAAAATTCAAGAGAGAGAGGGGTTGTTGTGATACTAATAATAATTAAAAAAAAAAAAAAAAAAAAATAGATTACAGCTAGAATCAACAAGCTCTGTTATGGTTTGGATACCAACTTTGTTGACCCTGTCACTGTGACCCAAAAGGTCATTTCTGGTGTTTATCAAGGTATTACGACGGTGATGCTGGATACCTTGGCCGCAGAGACTGCTGCCTATATGACCATTAGTCATCCCGACTATGCTATCTTGGCTGCTCGTATTGCCGTCTCCAACTTACACAAGGAAACACACAAGTCATTCTCCAAGGTCGTTGACGATTTATATACCTATATCAATCCCAAGAATAACACTCATTCACCCATGATTTCGGACACCGTTTACAAGGTTATCCAAGACAACGCTGAACGTTTAAACTCGGCCATCATCTATGATCGTGATTTCAACTTCAATTTCTTTGGTTTCAGAACACTCGAAAGATCCTACTTGCTTCGTATCAATGGTAAAGTCGCTGAAAGACCTCAACACTTGATTATGCGTGTTGCCATTGGTATTCATCAAGATGATATCGAGGCCGCTATCGAGACTTACCATCTCATGTCTCAAAAGTACTTTTTACATGCTAGTCCTACCCTCTTTAACGCTGGTACTCCTCGTCCTCAATTATCCTCTTGTTTCCTCTTGACCCCCAAGGCTGATTCTGTCGAAGGTATCTTTGAAACTCTCAAGCTCTGCTCCAAGATCTCCAAGAGTGCAGGTGGTATTGGTTTGAACGTGCATGATATCCGTGCCTCAAACTCTTATATTGCTGGCTCTGGTGGTGAATCCCACGGTCTTTTACCCATGCTCAAGGTCTTCAACAGTACTGCACGTTATGTCGATCAAGGTGGTAACAAGCGTCCTGGTGCCTTTGCCATCTACCTCGAACCTTGGCACGCCGATGTCTTTACCTTTTTGGACTTGCGTAAGAATTTTGGTCGTGATGAGATTCGTGCTAGAGATATGTTCTATGCACTTTGGATCCCTGATCTCTTTATGCAACGTGTTGAAGAAAACGGTACCTGGTCTCTCTTCTGTCCCAACGAAGCTCCTGGACTCTCTGATGTCTGGGGTGACGAATTCGTTGCTCTTTACACCAAGTATGAACAACAAGGTCTTGCTCGTGAAACCATGCCTGCCCAAAAGCTCTGGTATGCCATCATGGAAACTCAAACTGAGACGGGTAACCCTTACTTGCTCTACAAGGATGCTTGTAACCGTAAGAGTAACCAACAAAACTTGGGTACCATCAAGTGTAGTAACTTGTGTACCGAAATTGTTGAATATTCCAGCCCTGATGAAGTGGCTGTTTGTAACTTGGGTTCGCTTGCTTTACCTTCCTATGTTAAGGACGGTGTCTATGATTTCCAAAAGTTGCATGATGTCGCCAAGGTCTTGACCAAGAATTTAAACAAGGTCATCGACATGAATTACTATCCCGTTGAAGAAGCTCGTAACTCCAACATGCGTCATCGTCCTATTGGTTTAGGTGTCCAAGGTTTAGCCGATGCCTTCATCTTGATGCGTTATCCCTTTGAATCCAAGGAAGCCAAACAATTGAATTTAGAGATTTTCGAAACCATTTACCATGCTGCTTTAGAAGCTTCTTGTGAACTTGCACAAAAGTACGGTACTTATCAAACCTATGAAGGCTCTCCTGTCTCCAAGGGTATCTTGCAATACGACATGTGGAATGTCACACCTACCGATAAATGGGATTGGGATACCCTTAAGGCTAACATTGCCAAGCACGGTGTTCGTAACTCCCTTCTTTTGGCTCCTATGCCTACCGCCTCCACCTCTCAAATCTTGGGCTTCAACGAATGTTTCGAGCCTTACACATCCAACATTTACATGCGTCGTGTCTTATCTGGTGAGTTCCAGATTGTCAACCAATGGCTTATGAAGGATCTTGTCGAAATGGGTATCTGGAACGATAAGGTCAAGAACAAGATTATGAACGATGATGGATCTGTTCAAGGAGTAGCTGAAATTCCTCAACACCTCAAGGATCTTTACAAGACAGTCTGGGAGATCTCTCAACGTACGATTATTGATTTGGCAGCTGATCGTGGTGCCTTTATCGATCAAAGTCAATCGATGAATTTGTTTATTGGTAAGCCCAATTTGGGTAGATTGACCTCTATGCATTTCTACGCTTGGAAGAAGGGATTGAAGACCGGTCAATATTACTTGCGTATTCGTCCTGCTGTGGATGCTATCAAATTCACAGTCGATCAAAACGCCATTGATAGTTACGATGCTGAAAATGAGGTCCAAAAGGTCGCAGTTGAAAAGGTTGAAGAAGGTGATTTGCAAAGTAGAATGCCTGTTGTTTGTGATGAAGATGTCTGTGTCAGCTGTAGCGCTTAAAAAAAAGAATTTACTTTTGACACCTTTTCCCCAACACACACACACTTTCCTCAAAAAAAACCCCCATTTTTCATCTCACTAAAATACACACACACAAACACATCCCCCCCCCCCCCATCTCTTGTAATATAGTATAAACATTTTAATATTTGCTCTTAAATTATTTCTCTTAAATGCACTTTATGGCAATGTAAATCACAAGGATAGCCAAAACTGACGAGAAATCAAAGAATGTCAGTCGTCTCTCTTTTTTTTTTTTTTTTTTTTTTTTGCTTTTAAATGTGTGTATATTTTTAAAGAGGAAACTTACATAGGTAACGCCATGCAAACCCATCATCACACCGCCACAATGTATCAAACCTTTGTTCTACCTGTTTTAAATACCCGGTATGATTAAATATCCGTTCCTGTAATGCACTCATCCGTCCCTTATACGATTGAAAACAACCCGAACATGCTTTCACTTGTTGATGCACATGGTCCAAGATTCTCTCAAAGGCTTGTAAATGGGTCGTTTGCGTTGTACTTTCCAAAAGTATATCCAACGATCGCTCTAGATCCAATAATTGCTTCACACAATGCGAGATGGTTCCCTTTGAATTCTCCATGTGTTGTGTGAGTTGCTGGATACGCTCCACTTGCGCTTGATTCCCACGCACCATGTGGTCCACCCATTGCGTTGCAGACAGGGTCTTCTCTTCTTCTTCTTGAGGCACCACGGGCTCACTCAGCCTCAGAGACTGTTGCTTTAATTTAACCAGATTCATAAACATCATCTTTTCCGAATAACAGCGACAGGTGAGTCGAAGCACGGTATGACGTGTTGTCAAGACAACCGTATTGTCAAACACATTCACATCATCGGTCACTGTACAAGGTGCATGAATCCAACCTGATTTCAAACTGGGTTCATACGACATGACATTGCTCAATGTCACATTGGACGGTGTGGACGAAGGTGTATCGGTAGGGGTCATAGGTGGTTCGTCTAAAATGAGAGTATGTTTCCATTGCTTAAACATGTATTGAAGACGCTTTGTTTGATGACCTGAGGTCTTTCTTAATTCAGCGGGTGAAGGATGACTAGGTAATGGCGCATGGTGAAAATAAAGAAAAGCAAGTCGTGAACGAATGGGTAAAATGGCAATCGTCTTTTCCAATACACGTACCAATACATAGGAATGCATATCTGGCCAATGAAAACAAAAGGTGTCAATCACTTCAGCATTGAACGGTTCCACCACTCGTGACATTTATTACACTGCAAAAAAATAGAACTATATAGGCCCGTAGATTAGGGTTTGTGTGCAACAGCAAATAAATAAAGGCTAATTATACGCGCACCATACTTTTTGCTTGAAAAAAAAATCTCGCGCACCATTTTTTTCTGTCCGGTCAAATAATAAAATTCCGGGTCGGACCAAAAATGATTTTTGCACATTGGATTTTTTTCTTGCGCACCATGCTTTTTTCGCTGGCGCACCATGCTTTTTTCGCTGGCGCACCATGCTTTTTCCGCTGGCGCACCATAATTTTTCGCTGGCGCACCATACTTTTTTTTCGCTGGCGGACTATATTTTTTTTCGCTGGCGCACCATACTTTGTGATGAAGAGAATCAATGTGGTTTTGAGTGTGAGCTCATGCTTTTAGTCTAAATTTTATTTTGTTTTTGGGTTTTGATTATTATGAGATAAAATATAAAGTTTGGGAGAATGTTAAGGATTGGGGAAGCAAATTATAAAATTATCCTGTCTAGTTGTTTTGAAAGTAGTGAGACACGTCGTTGACACAAATGTCTCGGTGCGCGTCGAATACTTTTTGGTGTGAAAAGTTTAATGTTGGCCATTTTTTGACTTTGCAAGCTTTCTTCGTTTTGTTATCGATTTGAGGTAAAATCATGTAAAAGTGACTGTTGGCAAACAAAAGTTGAATAGGATCATTCATTGTTTCCAAATCCAGACCAAGAAGTGGTACAAAAGTGATAGAATCTTTGGTGTATATGATGTTTCCATCATTATCTCTCCACGTGATTTCATACTTATCGACTTTTGGTGTTGTAGCATGTAAAATTACTGGTCTTTTGAAAGTGTCAGCAACAATTTGTGGGCATCCGTAACAGTCGAACCAAAGACTTAAGTCATCAAGACAGGGAGCTCTTGTTGATTGCAATTTTTTTGAGGTATACGCTTCGTTTAGCCCATATGTGTTGTAAAGAGTGTTAGCATACTTTGTAAAGGTAGCTAACATCATTTTTTTCACTTGGATCCAAGCGATTTCATTGTCAAAAACAGCGAGGCTTACAGCACGGTATCCACAATTACCATCAGGATGGGGGTTGACGAACCCAAGTACATCATTGACCCATGCATTATCTAGCAATCCAAACAGACCACTGTAATCTGCTTCACGAGTTATGACAGTGGAAGGCTCGTATCTAGAAAAACAAATAGGTGTTATTGTTGTAAAATAATTAAAAATATAACATAGACCAATACTTTGACTTGATCTGCTTGATCACGGCTGTTGATGGCTTGCGAAGACTTAAGGTCGTTTTGGTTTTTTTTTGCTTTTCTACTTTTATTGTTTCCTGCTTCATTTTTTTGGCATTTTTTTGCTCTATCGAGATTTTTTCATCTTCATGCTCCACACCAAGCTTGTTTCTTTTTGTCCCTTTAGGTCGGCCCTTCTGTATTTCGACAATTGAAGGGGCAAGAACAGTTTCCAGACGGTCTACCGAATATTTTTGGATCAAAGCATCCATATCTTTGATAAGATCGGCTGATTCTTGCTGACTACCTAAGACATTGCTTAATGATAGAAGCTTTTCCAACCTAAGTTGGATAGCACTGGTATCAATAGGCAATGTTTCATTAGACTTTTTGCTCATCTCAGCGGAAATTTCAGCAATTGTGGCGACTATGAAAAGTATTAATTTTGATTTCAGTCTAATTCAGTTTGTATATTAATTTCTTACCAGTTCCCTTCACATATGTGATCCTCCATCGTTCGTGAACAATGTCCAGAGGAACTTTATTCTCAACAAACGAGACGGCAAGAACATGTCTGCAAGGAAGTCGAAAGTTTTTTCTGAGCTTGCAGAGACAGCTTTCTCCAGGGCGCACATGGCTTACATGGTCAGGCTTTTCTTCAGCAGCCTTCATTTCCATCAATTCATTCTTGATATTTTCAAAAGCAAAGCTTGAAACATTTAATTTGATCAGAGCAAGTTTATCCATTACATCATCTTCCAAAAAAATTGTTCTTTGTGTCATGGATTCCTTGATTGATTGTACATTTCGATAATCCTCCTAATTTTTTTTAGAGTTAACAAAATAAAAATATGTTTAAACATTACGTACTCTCTTTTTAATCCAAAGATCTATTTTTTCAGTGACAACTGCCATGCTACCAGATGAGGTGCTGTTGCTTCTTTTGATATTTGCATGGGTAGACTCAACTCTGTTCGAAGTTCTGTTTCCCATATGCATTAAATTGTTAACATAATAACCTACCCAGTATTGCTTCTTTTTCATCATACTATATTTGTATCTAGTTAATAAAAAGAGGGAAAGAGGCATTTTTAAGAGAAAAAAACAAAACAAAAAAACCTACTGATGCAGATACTTAATCATCGTTTGGGCACCACCTTGTACACATTTGCCCTTGGCAGACACGAACGTTTCGTATTCATTTTTGGCAAGCAAAAATTCATCCTTTGTCGTGCATTTTAAAGCCATTTGCTTGATGATAGCCATAAACGATTTGACCTCCATCTCCATTTTGTTCTCTATAAGGTGTTTATTTGGTAAGTTTATGAGGACTAATGAACGTAACTTGTTTTAACATACTATCCAGTCTCTTTTCCTTGGCAAGATTCTTCTTGAATCTCAGAATAAAGTTTCTTTGGATATGAATCCAGCAAAGAATTTGTTTACTCTCGGGAAACTCGGACTTGATTGCTCCCAACAAGGCTTCATCGTTGTCAGTAACAAAGCACTTGGGCAATTTATCCGTGCTTGTTCCAGTAGGCCAAACAATATCACGGAAAGAGTTAAAAGCCCAGCAGTAGCGCTCGCTTGTCTCCCGATCCATCCAACATCCTGCAATTGGAACTGTTGTCAACTGCTTTGGCTTTTCTTTTGATCTTAAAGTACCAGCGACGACGAAATTCAACAAGACCATCTTATGTGAGTTGGTCTTGTAGGTGGCATCCACAATTATACATTCTGAAAGCTTTCTAGCTTCGTCGATTCCATGTTGGTGAATGAAAAAGACGCTGCAAATTCTCTCATCAGCATCTGTCAAAAATCGAACTTGGTGGCCACTTGATTCAAGATTCTTGACAAAATTCCACATGTCAATGTGGCTGTCCCGACAGAATTGTTGTTGGATGTTTGTTAAATCGGTTACAATCAGGTTGCTTACGCCTCTTGTTTCAAGCATCTAATTACCAGGAAATTGATGTTATTTTAAGATATAAATTGGGGACATATTTAGACTTATAAAGAATAATATTGGCAAAATAACTTTTATTATGATTACAGCTTTCCTAACTATTGATTTCTCAAAGGATCTCTTTATCTCATTTTTAAACATTACCTTTAACGTTTCACTGGGAGTTGTACCTCCACGCATAAGCGAAATGGCGAACTCTTGATCATCCGCATTGAGCTTTCGGTTGCTGTGATAAGCCCTCTTATCCTCGCTCAAAGGATGGTTGTGTTCGAAACAGCTGGATCGAACAGTCCAAGGCTCTCCAGCTAATTTTACATCCTTACGAATGTAGATGAAGGCTGAACAGCCTGTTCTCCCGGTGGTCCTGTTGGGTCTTTGAATGCTGTTTTCCAATTCATCATCATCAACGGCATCCTTTTCATCTGGTTTCAAAAACAACGTTAAATAATTATATCAATAAATATCGCAATTGTGTCAATCTTACCTTCTCCCTTTTTGGCAGCACGATATTTGCCAAAATGCTTACAGATCATTTTGATGTAAGACTTATCGCTTTTAAAAGTCTCAAAAGGAATATTGTTAGCCTTACTGAAAGACTGTATTTCGAGTCTTGCAGTTTCCTTGTCAGCAAAGGCTTTTCCAACAGGAAACTCGGCTTCAAAAATAGCCTTTACATTGGTAACACGTTCATTGACCGACACAGTCTCAGCAAAAGATGGAACGTGTCGTGTTGCCTTGACGCTAATGTCCTCCATCTCAGGTTCACTGAGACATTCCCAGTCGTATTCCTCTACTGTCACTTTTTCATCAGTGTTGGACTGTTCATAAACTTGTCTATCAAAGGCATCCTCGAAACTGTCCTTGATTTCGTCTACAGGATTGATGACAGATAAAAGACTATTGATGAGCAATTGGCTTTCACTCAAAGATTGTTGTGAATCGTTTGAATTCATTTCAAAAATAAAAGTTAAAAGAAAAAGAATATTGAGCCGTAAACAAGAATGGTGCGCGAGAAAAAGTATGGTGCGCGAAAAAGTTTGGTGCGCCAGCGAAAAAGTATAGTCCGCCAGCGAAAAAAACTATGGTGCGCCAGCGGAAAAAGCATGGTGCGCCAGCGAAAAAATGTATGGTGCGCCAGCGAAAAAAGCATGGTGCGCAAGAAAAAAATCCAATGTGCAAAAATCATTTTTGGTCCGATCCGGAATTTTATTATTTGACCGGACAGAAAAAAATGGTGCGCGAGATTTTTTTTTCAAGCAAAAAGTATGGTGCGCGTATAATTAGCCTAAATAAAAAGGAATTTTTGTGGAGAAAAAAAAAAAAAAAAAAGCGGACACTTAATCAAAGGGTCTTGGGAAGGGGACACCCGCTGGTCCTAGTTTAAACTTGGCATTAGAATCTGATATGAATTTCTCATTCATGAGAATGAAAAGAGAAAGGAGGCATGATGAATGGATACATTAAAACCCGCCTCTATTCATTGAGTACCTTTTTTGAATATTTAAGATAGTAGACAGACGTTCATCATCTCATACCAGCTACATTTATCAAGAAACTTTACGAATCGCGTTCTAATTTCCAAGAAAAAAAAAAAAAAAAAAAAAAAGGGTAGTGCTCATTCTTTGAAAAGACACTGCATTTATAAAAAAAAAATTTACCTAGTCATAATGATGACAAATGTATTCTTGTGTGCAGCTTCCCCCCTTGTTGAAATAACAAACGTTTTATGTAATTTGCTGTTTTTATTTTGGTGTGGGCGCGATCCGCGTGGTTGATAATGCATGATTTCTAACAGGCCATTTGATTTATTATCATTCATCCCATCTAATCCTGACGCACATAAACTAGTCTTGCTTTGTCGTATTTTTTTTTTTTACCGTACTTTGTCATCCCCTCCTATTTCCTGTAGTGCGTTACCTCTTTCTTTTTTTTTTAAAAAAAAAAAAAATATTTCCGTGTGCAGTGTATGTCCTAAAAACACGAGAGAGAACTTTAGCTCGTCCGGTAATTTTGATCTTTACTCGTAATATATAAGTAAACATATTAGATCTTTATTCCTGACACGCCCAATCAATTAAAGTTATCTGAAATGAATACATCTAAATCCTAATATGTATTTATTACATTGAGTGAAATGACTATGTCAGAAAAATCAAATGTCAAGTAGAACCAGCTCCTTTAAACAATGTTATGCAATGATCACGATGAAAATTTTTGAACAGCAAAAGCTTTAATATAATATACACTTGTCCTCTCTTTCACTACTAGCAGTGAGTATTCTAGTAACATCCACGCTTGCGATATGTATTAAAGGTCTTTATATATATTTATATAATAAATCATTTATTTTGACTGTACGATCGTTTTATGACACTTTGTAGCCCTGCGTGCATATATCTCTAATCATGGATGTGTTTATATCTCACGCTTTTTTATGTTCATATCACCTTGCACTCAAGATGCATACATTGTATCTCTTGTAGGAAATAAAACGTTATTCATGCTGCAAAAAGGTCTGACCAAAAAAAAAAAAAATGTATTTAATAACTAATTCTCTGTTGACTCACTAAAAAAATAATCAAGAGAATGATCCTATTCAAGAAATATGGGATACACTGCGGAGACAAGTATAAAGTGATATGTAAAAAAATAAACCTTGTATGCACACTCATTTTTAAACAACCAGTATTTTTTTTTGTGTAGTTTAGAAATACATGCGCAATAATCAGGTACAGTGATACTATGTTTAGCGCACTGCAAGAATGAATTCATAACAAAAATTATTTCCAATCGTAATCCAAAGTGCCTTTTCCAAACACGTAACCGCGTCAAAAAAAAAAAAAAAAAAAAAAAAAAAAAATATATAGTGTTTGATTACAGGGGCTAAATTTTAATTTTATAGCGCTTTAAACCAAAACTTTCTTGTAACACTTTTTTTTTTAGTCATTTCCATGAAAAAAGAATAGTTTTGTAAATTGAAAGGACTGGAACAAATCACCTGTGATTTTTTGTACTCATTTTTTTTTTATGGTTGAACGCAACTTTAATGTGAGACACATATTTACAAAATTACCCAAAAAACTTTTTTTTAAATAAAAGACGGGATTAGGGTTTTAAACATTTTGGGTTGTGTTTTTTTTTCCCACACACATTTTCCAATGGGCCATAGATAAGATCAGATGATTTTAAGCTTATCTCTAAAAAAGAGCGGGGATATTATTTTTTATTTACACATTTTGGGAAACATATACAGGAAAGGGAGAGTGTGGGGGTATTATTTATGGAGAAGAAGTCATAGAGGAAGAGGAAGATGAGTCGTTATTCACTGACCATTTGCCTCCATCGGAATCGACTTCAATATCATAGGAAAGAGATTTAGTTGAATGGTATACAAAGCCATCTTGTTGTCGGACCAAAAGAAGAGGCAATTCAAAGTATCTAGCACCATCCGGTCTGGTCACCAACAAATCATGATTCGTCATCAAGATCTGTTCTGTCTCTGGTAACCCGATCAAAAGTACATTGTTTTCTACCGTGGTATTTAATGGTCCATGCGTACCAAGCCAAAATTCTAATAGTCGAGACGATTGCATCAAATGTTGTCCAATCACTCGTAAAGAATGTTGCGCTTGTAAATATTCAACGCAAGAAATGACGGGAAAAGGAATGAGTGTACGTGGTGGTGAAGGTGGGGGTGACGAGATTTGTAGTTGTTGTTGGACTTGTTGCTGGACTTGTTGGACTTCGGAATAAGCATATTCAAACTTGCTAATACCCACAATGGTCCAACACAAGTAATCATCCACCGATTCAGTCTTGTTCTCATGCATGGTAGAGGGTGTGAAATCAATCCAGGCACTGGTATTATGATTGATATTACCTTCCATCGTAGGCGTATCTTGCATGTTCATGGCAGTCCCATTGGCGTTCAAATAGAGAGGTTTTGAATTGGAACAAGCTAATTGGAGAGCAATCTTTTGCATCTGAGACAACAAACCATAGGCACCAGGCACCACATTTCCTTTATCGATCTTGCGAATGATCAAGGGAGGTGAAGAAACACCGGTATTGACATCTTTTAAGATGATTTCGGTACCATAGGTAATGGGCACAGAGACACTATGATTATCTGGATTGACCACCTGATTGGGTTGTCTTACAACAATGATTTCAAAGGGGGACCAAGAAGAGTGTTTGGCACACAATTGCTTATTTTCTGAAGTCAAGTACTTTGTACGGACAGTTTGTGAATTGATGCGATTAAATAAAGAGACGAGTGAATTAGTGAATAAACAGGTGGAGACATTTCTGGCTTTGGCTGTCTTTTTAGAAGGTTTTGAGATGATGGAGATGGGATTACTGTAGAAGGATGCATAAGGTAATTGCTGTTGATGTTGCTGCACTAAATTGACACGCAAACAAAATTGTTTTGCTTTGGCGGTACCTGTGACGAAGAGATATTTAAAGCTACCTCTCAAGTTTTCATCCAGTAGTGTACGTTGTTCTAATGGCTTGGTGTCGGTGTTGGTTTCACAGACAACGGACATGGAGACGAGTGGGATGTGGTTGGATTCTGACATCATGACAATAGGCGGTGGACATAGAAACCTCTTTTCGGAGCCGTAGGATTTCTGAGCAACGGATGCATGATAACATGTAACCAGGTTGGATTTGGTGAGTGTGGATTGGTATAATTTGGGTGATTGTGTGGGTGGACTCATGGGAGAACAATATCGCTTGCATGGTCGCTCATTGTCCAACATATTTTGAATAGACATGGCTTGTTGAGGTGAAGTCTGTCTAGCACGTTTATTAGGTAATGGAAGATGGATAGGATGTGCACTATCAATAGCATTTAAAAGTGATTCCATTGGTGTCATTATATTTAATATGTAGAAAGGGTTTTTTTTTAAGGAAAATAAAATAAAAAAATGAAGAGAGAGAAAGAGAAATTTTTTTTTTTATTATTTTATATATTATCCCTATATTTATATAGAAAACGGGAATTGGCGTGTAACGAAAATAATAAGGAGACTTTTTCTACTGATAAGATGGTTTTCTTAACTCTTTGATCTTATCACGTGGGATTTTTTTCTTTTATATTTTATATTCTATTTAACTTTTTTTTTATTTTTCCCACCGTATAAATTGACTGACAGAATAAAGATTAATAATTTGAACTGCAATCCCTTTGCTATACACTACACGGTACAACTATAAAGCGAATCTCTCTTTAGATTGAATCTATATTTTATGAAAAAACAAGATCTACCGAATAAATAAATAAAATTCCCTTATATAGAAGTGATAAGGAAACTCGTTCTTATTCGCTTTTGATATTTTGACAGGCATAACATCTCATGTGATGCGAGCTTTTTAGACTTCCATAATTGGACGGATTATTTTTGCAGCATTGGGGGGTGGGGGAGATCATGCTCTCCTTTTGTGCAGTCTATTTTCTCTCTCTCCTAATTTAAATACCGTGAGAATTTTTTTAGATTTTTTCATGCCCAGTGTGTAATAAAAGATAAGAAAAACACTAAAATTTCCCCCCCCCCTTCCGTTCTTTTTGTTTAATTGTTACACTTTCCATTCATTGGTGGATCCATTATGTCATCAAGGGCCCATTGAACCCATTTATACCTTATCTTAATTGTCTATAAATGCGCTTTTCTCACATTATGTTCCCACAGTCATCGTGTGTGTAATCCTGTGTGTACCTCACTAGTTTTCTCCTTTTATATAATATTATATATAAAATAAAATAGGTCGTACAGTCCAACATCTCTTTTTATTATTATTACCCCGTTGTTAATCCAGCCAATCGTGCGCGTTATCTATGCTCATTGATCAATGTCGTGATCGGTGTGTATCCCGCATACGCTTTTCGGAGTTGATTTTCTCTTTTATACAACAATAAAAAAAAGTTCACAAGATCACGCGTGTCCAAACCACTTTTTTTTTTTTTATTAGTGAAATTTTAGATATGTACAAATATTATATTATTTTTTTTAGTCGGACGAAAAGCTACTAGTTGAATCCTTCTTTTCTTTGATCACGGGATCCTTTCGAAGCTTCATTTCTGCCAACTCCTTTTCTGCGTTCCAGACAAGTAAAGATTTCGTAGAGAACACCACATCTAATTCTTCTAATGTCTTGTTGCTAGTCTCTGGATACAACGCCCATACAATTGGAATAGCTAAAAAGTTAAATGCACCAAAGATCAGAAAAGTAATCCAACCAATACTGGCAATCATGTAAGGCGTGACTTCCATCACCAGTGCGTTACCGATAGACCAACCCACCACACTCCATGCTCCTCCCTTGGCTCGCACCTTGGTAGGATAGATCTCTACCGGATAAAGCCATGGGACCGTCAGCCATGTCATACCAAAGAAAGCTGTATACAAAAACGTAAACACTGTGGCACCAATACCATAGCCTCGAGGGTTTTGTGCCATGATATCAGGCTTTGTCAACACGGCCACCAAGATCAGCGAGATACCCTGACATACTGCGCCATAAAACAAGGTAAATCGTCGGCCCCATTTATCCAAGGTGAATACCGCCACTAGCGTAGACAACATATAGGTCACATTGTTGATACCCGATAAGAGTTGGGATGTCTGTGTTGAAAACCCAGCGCTTTGAAAGACAAGAGGTGCATACACAGTAATTACGCCAATACCTGTCAATTCCTGAATGATTTGTAACCAGACCGAAAGATGAACACGACGAGGAATATTCAGCTTGTCTCGTACCAAGATCATACTGAGATAACCTGGTTCTCCTCCTTCATCTTCCTCTGCTTGAATGGCGGAAATAATCTCATTGTACTCCTTTTGAGCTTCGGGGTGGTCTTTATCTCCGTTGCCACGGAGCGCTCCTAATATCTCGAGTGCTTCCTCTGTACGTCCCTTTTTCAATAACCATCGAGGCGACTCGGGAAAGAAGTTGATACCAATCGCAAGTATAACGAGCGGGATAAGTTGGAAAGCAATAGGAAATCTCCAACGGAAACTATTGTCATTAAACGATAGGCCATACGCCAGCCAATACTATTTAAAAAAAGTCATTTTAGTAAATTTATTTGATATTTTAGATCTGTATCACTTACTGCTACAACCACACCCAGGATATTCAAAGTAAATTCCATAGCAATCATTTTACCTCGAGAGGTATGATGTGAGGTTTCAGCACTCCACACAGGCACAATAGCGTTCCTGTTATTTTTTGTTGATGAGTAACTATACCAAACCATAAAAAAAAAAAAAAAAAAAAAAAAAAAAAAAGTTATTGGGCACTTACAAATGACCGGTTCCAATACCTGTAATGATGCGAGAACAAATCATCCAGGCAACATTTTGAGCACATGTCTGCAAAACAGCACCCAGAATACCTATAGCACAACCCAAGATGACAGTCTTGATTCGACCAATCTTATCACCAATCCAACCGCCCATGAGAGCGCCAATCAAGGTACCGCAGTAATATACAGCAACAACACCACCTAGCAAAGCTTCGTTCGAATGAAGGCCCATGATATTGATATAATCAGGCGAGATATTTACACCACTCATGACACCTTGATCATACTACAAATAAATAAAAAACGTCAGTCTAAAAAAAAAAATGAGTAATCAGACAGTTTAGCCCTTTAAAACTTACACCAAAGAAAAAGATACTTAAACCAGCTGCCAAATTAATTGCAAGCACTAAATCATCTCCTCGAAAATACTTGTAGGCATTAAACCTATTTTTCATGATCATTGTAAAATAATCTTTTTAGTTTATAAAAAGATAGACAAAGAAATAAAATAAAACAGTGTAAGGTTACTAGCTTATATACTGTATGTCTTTTTTTTCCCCACATTACACACACAGACATAGATACTCAAAGTGACATCATGTGTACACCTTCAAGAGAGAGAAAAACTACGATTTGTTGAAGCTCCTTTTAGTAATAAAGTATTCTCCGTTTTCTTGCATAAAACAGAAAAAATCAACACTGATCTCCCCTCTTCTATCTCTCTTCTTTTTTTTTTTCCCATCCTTTTTTTTTATAGTATTTTCTCCGTAATAATTGCAATTGACTATTGACACGAAAAACCGAGAATCTTTTTTTTTTTGGTTAAAAAAAATAAATATACGCAGTTTTCTATCGAGAAATTAGTTTTTAGTAGCCCTTTTTTTTAATTATTATTGTAATTTGTATGACATGATAGACTCTATAGGATATCAACTCATTCTCAGATCGAAATCTGATTTTTCGTCATATATAAATGGAAATATATAATTGTTTCTTATTGTTTCACATACACACTTTTCTATAAACAATTACCCAGAATTTTTTCAAAAAAAAAAGATATTGTAGGCATGTGTTACCCTTAACAACAGGACTCTAAGCTGAGTTTCGTCATATTTTTTTTTCTGCAATTTTTCTCTCACGCTGTCCTTCTTTTTATAAATCAGATTGGGTCAACAAAAGTTTCAAGTCTTGTTCAATGTCAAGTTTGACCGTAAATCTTTTTTCGCAGGGTTTATTTTGGGTGGAATGGTTTAAACTGTTAGGTTCTTTAACATCTTGCTTTGTACAGTGTTTAAATTGACCAATTAAAAATAAAAAAAGAGGAAGAGAGCGAAAATTTATTACCTCGGGGGGGGGGGGCGAGGGAAGTACATGAACTGAAAAAAGGTGCTACTGGGCAGTGGAGGGCGAAGGAGGGGAAAGAAAGAGGGGGGGAAAAGAGGATCCGTCATCAATTAGTATTTATGAGATAATAAAATAGGACGATTTTTATTGCTCCCTAAACCTTTTTTTTTTTCATCTTTCCCTTCCTCCTTTTTCCGTAAAGTGACCCAGCACAACTAAACACCCAAGTGAGGGTACATTGAAAAGAGTGAGAGAAAAAGAAAAAAAAAAAAGAGAAACAAACAAATGAGAAAAAGTCACGTCATGTTTCATACAAAGGATATAAGCTATCTTTCTTTTTCTCTCTTTCTCTTTGTTATCTTCCTTTTTTCATTATTATCAATATGTCTCACTCTAATTCACCACACCATCATCCAGCTCATACATCTGAGGTGCGCGACCCAATCATGGAAGATGACCATTTCTCGCTTCGTTATGGCAACCCTATTCAAGTGATTCATGATATTGCTCCACATAAAATTGATACATTCGAGCCTTCCAAGGAGCATGTCTCTGGTGCTTTGGCTGAATCCTTTGGAGAAAGAGAGAAAAAGAAACGTGTCCCATTAGCGAAAAACAGTTCTAGCTTTCTGCGCGATGCTACTCTTTACTCGGAATATAAGCATAATAAGGATGGTTCTATCACCGAAATTGATCATGACAAATAATAATAAACGTGTGTTCTTTTATACTTTTTTCTTTAAGGGAAGATCTAATTACGATGCATATTCCTTTCTCTTTTTCTTTTTTTATTTCTTCTTTCTTTTTTGCCTAACTACCACGTGGAAATTACTTATTGTATCCCGACTAAAAAAAAAAAGTTTTTTTTTTTCTTTTAATTCATCTTTTTTTTTTTCCTTCTCAAAATGTCTACAAGTTCACCCGTAAGAAGTCATTCACTTGTACATCATCAACAGCATACACAATGGATTCAATCACAGCAACTGAAATTACAGCCGAGCCTATCTGTCTCTACCACTCCACATCGATCAACTTCTGTCAATCACTCAGCACGACTTGTACGCTCCAGCTCTCTCTCACAACATAGTAAAAAGGTGAAACAGAACACATCCTACTCTATCCGGCAGGATGACTAAATTCTAATCCATAATCCAACCTTCTCTTTTTTTTTTGTAGACGCCCACACGATCCAAATCGCTTCCACAAAAGCCAATCAAACCCACTCCTACCGGCCCCTTTGGATTTCTTCAACATGAACCTCCTCCATTACCCAAACATAGCGTGCTTGTAAAATCCTTACCACGCCGTACCTCCAGTCTAAAGAAACCGAAACAAATCAAAACAGACGAAGAAGTGACGAAATCGCTTTTAGAGTGGAAACACAAATCTGTCTTTAAAGTCGATTGGGCCACGCTCTTTTCTCCTTCTGTCACACTCTGGAATGAAAACAATATCTTTGGCTCGGTTGAGGATCTATTTAATTACTCGCATGGTCAGGAAAATGTATTGCAGGCGGCTCAGTCTCTATGGATACAGGATCAGAATTTCGTGCCAAAGAAAGAAATGGCTTCCTATCTGGGTAAATTGTAAATAAGTCACTCATATATCAAACGTTTTTTTTTTTTTTTAAAAAAAAAAAAAACTTAATCACTTACTCCATTTTTTTTTTCTTTTAGAGACCCTTTTCGTCATTTGGTTTTAAAGAGTTATATTGACTATTTTGATTTCAATGGTTTGAGTTTGGACCAAGCGTTCAGGTAAAAAAAAAAAATTATACATTTTAAACACCCGATATTAACATTCTAAACAATAAGAAAATTATGCTCTAAACTTTATTTCAAGGCCGAGGCGCAGGAAATCGATCGCATTTTGGAAGTATTTTCGCATAAATATTATAATTCAAGCAACTCTCAACACATGTATCAAAGCGCAGGTACCAAAAAAAAAAAAAAAAAGGCGATTGGCTGATTTATATATTGTTAAAATTTAACCTTTTATTATTTTGTTTTCCCTAGATGTTGTCTATACAATCACATATTCCATCATGCTGCTGAACACAGACCTTCATCTTGTCCAAATCAGTAGCCATGCCAAAATGTCCAGTGCGTTATTTTGTGAGAACACCATGTCGACTGTTCTGGAACAAGCGATTTCTTTAAAAGGTGATGAATTGAGTCTCTGGCAAGATGAATTAAAAACCAGTCTCAAGGTCAGTTCCTTTTTTTTTTTTTTTTGTCAATTAAACTCTCATCCCTCCTATTTTAACATGAATAGGAAATTTATGCATCAGTAAAGAGCAATGGTATATTACAACCAGAAGATGAGGATGAGCCAAAGTCCTTTTTAAAGAGAATGGGATCATTAACCCAACGAAAAAAGCGTAGTGTCTCTTTATCCTCTTCCCGGTCACAATAATTTACATAAGCATGAATAATACAATAAAATTAAAATTAAAAAAAAAATGACGTTTTGTTTATTTTTATCTCGCATCATCCTTTTCCCCCCCTTTCCACATATGTCACGATAAAAAACCATATCTATCACCTTGAACAACATTTATCCTTTTTCCATGAGTGATTAAAAAGCAGTAATACTCTCTGGGATCAAAATGATGCATATTTGACTTTTTCATGTTTTGTCAGCAAATGTACGCGGGTGATCAAAATTCCGCTTCTTCAAAAAAAAAAAGTAATAAAAAGGCCATGATTCAAAGCTTGAAAGGTTTTTTTTTTTTTCTTTATTCTCTTCTTTCAAACACAAAAAGAAAAAACTTTTAAAATCAAAAATGCAAGCTGTTATTGTTAAACAACCTGGTAAGTTTTCTTACTTGAACTTTTAGATATATCCCACCCCACCCAAAAAAATCTCACACATACTTTAAGGTGACGCGTCTCAACTTACCATCGGTACCTTTGAAAAGCCTACACCTAGCGATACTGAACTTTTGGTCAAGGTAAAAAAAAAAAAAAAAAAAAAAAATGGGAGTGTACTCATGCTTTTTACATATATTAACTTCTTTTTTTTTTTATATATAAACCTTTGCATAGGTCAAATGCTTTGCCCTCAACCGTATGGATATCATGCAAAGAGAAGGTAACTACCCCGTTGCCACCAAAGGCAGTCCTCTTCTCGGTGTCGAGATCTCCGGTACCGTTGAAGCCATTGGCAAAGATGGTAAAACTTTTTATATGAAAAAAAGCAACAGCAACAAAACAACATTAGTCCATTAACATTCTCATTAGTCAAGGACTTCAAAGTGGGTGACGCTGTATTTGGTTTAATGCCTGGTGGAGCTTATGCCCAAGTAAAGTATAAAAAAAAAATGTGTGCGCATTGATTTATTCATCGTGAAATTTTTATCTGTAGTATGCGGTCATCGAATCCGCTTTAACCATGCATAAACCTGACGGTCTTTCATTCGAGGAAGCCTCGGCTATTCCCGAGACTTGGTTTACTGCTTACCAAGCCTTGTTCTTTGTCGCTGAGATGAAAAAGGGACAGGATGTCTTGATTCATGCAGGTGCCTCCGGTGTAGGCATCGCCGCTATTCAACTTGCCAAGGAAGCCGGCGCGTAAGTCCCCCCCCCTCCCCCTTTTTTTAAGTGTATGACAAGTCTTATTTCATCCCTAACATGGTTTATAATAGTAACCGAATCTTTGTCACAGTGGGCTCAGATGAAAAGGTCAAGTTTTGTGAGAGCATCGGTGCTACCAAAGGCATCAATTACAAGACTGAAAACTGGTCCGATGTGGTAAAAAAAAAAATGAAGATTTATTTTGTCTTTTAAACATTTGATTAATCGTATATTTATGTTGATAGATCTTGAAGGAAACGGAAGGCAAAGGTGTTGATGTATTGGTGGATTTCATCGCTAGAGATTATTGGAAGCAAAACATTGAAGTCATGGCTGTCGATGGTCATTGGGTTATTTTAGCTTACATGAGTGGTAGCGTCATTGAAACGTTTGATATGATCCCTTTGCTCCGTAAGAGAATTCGCGTATGTATTCAAAAAAAAAAAAAAAAAAAAAAAATTTAAAAAAAGGAAGGGCTTTTAGGGCTAACATATCAATTTCATACATATATAGATTGAAGGATCCAATTTACGTGCTCGTTCGCTTGAATATAAGGGCAAGTTGCGTTGCGCCATTTACAACAATGCCGTGCTTAAACATTTTGCCAAACAAGATGGTGAATTGAAGGTGCTTGTTGACAAGGTGTATGACTGGGAGGATATTCAAGATGCTCACAAGTACCTCGAAAGCAACCAATCTATGGGTAAAATCGTTGTCAAGGTTACTCCCAATCAATAACTTTTTTTTCTTAATAAAGTAAAACATTTCAAAGCATAAAAATAACTCTTCTCTCTTTTTTTTTTTTTTTTTGAAATCAATGATAATTGTATCTACTTCATTTTCCTAATAACTTTCCTTTGGTAATGAATCAGTAATAAAGTACGCGATAACTGTTCTAACTAATCTCTTTGTAATGAATCAAAATGATAAAGAAATAAGGTGTTTTTTCGACAATAAAAGGTTTATTTATCTCGTTGCGGAAAAAAAAAAGTATAATTCGATCAGTGAGCGAGTTAGAGAATAATTTATTTCTCCTGTTTAAAGAAAAAAAAAAAAGTCAGTTTTGGGGAAAGTTGAAATGTCAAAATGTCAAAAAAAAAAAAAATTAAAAACTTACGGGGATCTCGACCTCACCAGCATCGATGGCATGACAAAGGTCCTTGGGGTTTTGACCATCGACGGTACAGCCAACGGAGAAAGCAGTACCGAGGATTTCCTTGACGGTACCAGAGAGTTCACGAGCAAGAGACTTGAAACGCATGGTACGGGCAATCTCAATAATGTCCTCAAGAGCAACGTTACCGGAATGCTTGATGTTCTTCTCCTTCTTACGATCACGGAGAGGCTCCTTAAGAGCCTTGATGACCAAAGAGGAAGCGGAGGGAACAACGGAAACTTGAGCTTGACGGTTTTGAATGGTCAATTGAACAGTGACACGGAGACCCTTCCAGTCCTTGGTACCCTTGGCGATATCTTCACCGACCTTCTTGGGAGAAAGACCGAGAGGACCAATCTTGGGGGCAAGGGCACTAGAAGCACCAACTTCACCACCTATTTTTTTTTTTTTTTTTTTTTTTTTTTATATTTATGCGTTTAATTTTCTGTTTCTGGTTTTTTTTTAACATCTCGTCTTTTTTTTTTCTCTCTCATTATTTACCAGTGGCACGAAGGTAGATAATCTTAACCTCAGAGGGATCGAACTTAGGAGGCATCTAGAATGTCCAAAAATAAAAATAAAAATAAAAATTGAATTTTTGTTGAAGAGGAGGTGAAATCGATTCAAGTCAGTATGGGGCTGGATGGATGGATTGTCATGATGTTCTAATCATTAGGTTTCTAAAGATCGTTTCCTTTCATTACCTTTGAACGTGGAGAAAGAGGGTTTAATGGATGCACCCATTTGCGACTCCATTTGCGGGCTGGCCGCGCAACTTTTTTTTTTTTTTTTTGGGTGCCCGTTTGGCCCGAACAACGATTTAAACGTCCGCCCATAGTGATCCCCCCCCTTTTCATTATTCTACACACATGGCAACACACTTTTAAAACTTTTTATATTTATTTACAATTATATGTGTGTCATGGCAACGTCAAGACTAGGCATGCTAGCTCCACGACTAAGACGATGAGGTAAAGAAGGTCGATGTTCTAGAGGCGGCGGTGTGGTTTCTATCGGTGTCAAGGGTTGAGTAAACGACGGTTTTGGGGAAGGTGTCTTTTGTTGCTGATGATGGCTGTAATCTAATAGCTCGGCCTGGGATAACCGATGGACTGACACTGGCCTTCCTGTTGCTGTTGTTGTTGTTGTGGGCGAAGATGCTCCTGATCTATTTGAGTTGGGGCTGGGTACGGTAGAATGTTCAGATAGGTTATGCTGAGATAAAAACTCTTCCAAAAAGTCTACCACCAAAGGTTCCTTCATTTCAGATAATTTATATTCTTCAAAAGACTAAGTTTACATGATTCAATAACAAAGAAGATATTTTTATGTTATAAATATGTTAATTTTGAAGTATCCATTTACCAGTTTACCGTCACAGTCTACATCTAAATCGCGAAACATACAGTCGATAGCACATTGCACCTCTTCTGACCGATCCTCATCTGACATTTGTGACTTTTTAGGAAGAGAGAAGGGGAAATGAGTCGATTTTCGTATTATGAGGTCATGGTACTCAGCTTACTAATTGTAACATGACTTGTTCCAATTCGGTTTTTGAGATAAAGCCATCTTTATCCACATCGTATAGTTTAAAAGATACTGACAAAAAAAGGGTAATACGTTGAGTTTCGTAAGTCATCACACATATACACAGACATACATACGTTTTAGCTTTTCGTCGGCAGTTCCCTTTACAAAAATGCTCAGCCCATCCACAAATTCACTAAAAAAAGGTTTTAATATAAAGCGAAAACGGAAAATCTCCCTTCTTGTGTAATCCATTTACCGAAAATCGATTGACTTTTCTCGATCACCGCCAAAAGCAGCATAGAGTCGTTTTAAGAACGGTTCATCGTTTGCAGAGACAGTGGGTAAATATTGCTTTACACTCTATTGGGAGAAATTAAGTGGGTTAGATGTCGCTCGGAAATCTACCTAAAAAAAAAAAAAAAAACTGACATTCTTGAATACGTCTTCGGTAATCTTGTCTTGATCTTGTGAATTCACTCTTTGTCGGAGATCTTGAATTTCTTTTGGAGAGACTTTTTTTTTTATAAACAGGGTAAACATGACGGTAATTTTTTCCGTGTGTGTATCCACTTACAATGAGTACTTTTTGACAATGCATTGTTTTCTTTACTCTTGCTTTGTCCCATAATAGTTTTCTTGTAAAAAATAAAAAAAAAAATGTAATGCACGAAAAAAAAAAAATCGTAAGGCTGAATTTGTAAATTTTACAGTCTCCGCTACGCTCATCCCAAATTCACGTTTTTTTTTTTTTAAGGATGCACTGACCGGTGATGATTCTGTCAGTAATCCCGGCTTTTTATAATTCCATTGTTATCTCCCTTTCCGCTCTATTTTTTTTTTTGTATAATAATAACTACTACTTTTTCGTATGTAGATAGTTTTGAGATGTTGTTCAGTGCAGAATTGTATATGCCATTTGCAGGCAATTCCAAGGTAAGTTACAAGGCCAGACCCTGCTGCGGTGCTTGGGGGATGGAGTTACTTTCGGTCAAATATTGTGCCGGGCTGTGTAAAGTGATATCCGGGGCGTCAGTTTTTCCTTCCGCGCACATTTATCGAGTATAAAAGACATTTTTGTTTTTGTTTTTGTTTCAGTTTTTTCCCTCTCTCTCTAACCACACACAACCAAAAAAACTTTTTTTTTAAATTTATAAACAATGGCTGTGAAGGAGGTCAATGCCGAGGGAAAACCCGTTGTCAATGGTAACGGTGTGCCCTTGTTCAAGAATAAGATGACCAAATTGGACGAGAAATTGGATAATGAAGTTGTATATGAATTTGGAGGACCTATTGGTGTCTTCTGCATGATGTTGGGTTTCCCTTCTCTCATGTATTATATGTGGGTATGTCTTGAATTCCATCAAGGTAAAATCATCACCCCCTCTTCTTTCACCAAAGAAGGTATCACTCAATTCGTCATGGAGGAAATCATCGCTAAGGTCAAGTTGGGTGCTATGCCCACTGTCGCCGCTGCTAAAATTTACTTGGGTTTCGTCGCTTATTCTGCTGTCATGGCTTATATTATGCCCGGCCCTGTTATCAATGGTCTTCCCCTTCCTTCTTTAAATGGTGGAAAGGTAACAAACAAACAAATAAATAAACAAAACAAAACAAACAAAAAAAGTGACAGTTGATTTTAATCTTTTATATTCTCTCTTTAGCTCAAGTACCTCTGTAACGGTTTATCTTCTTGGTATGCAACCCTTGTTCTCTCTGCCGTGCTTCACGTCACAGGTATCTTCCGTTTGACTTCCATTATTGAAAATTTTGGTGGTATCATGAGTGTTGCCATCATCTGGGGTTTCACCTTGACCGCATTAGTAAACGGTATCGCTGTCTTGATGGGTAAGCAACATCGTATGTCTGGTAATGTCATCTATGACTTTTTCATGGGTGTTTGTTTAAATCCTCGTATTGGTAAATTGGATCTTAAAATGTGGGCAGAAACACGTGTTCCCTGGCCTGTTCTTTTCTTCACCTCTGTTTCTTGTGCCTTGAAGCAGTATGAATTACGTGGTTATATCAGTGGACCTGTTGCCTTTATGGTGCTTGCTCACTTCTTGTACTGTAACGCTTGTCAAAAGGGTGAAGAATGTATTCCTACTTCTTGGGATATCTTTTATGAAAAGGATGGTAAAGTAGTGAATTGCACATGGTTCGTGTAACGTGGAACAGTTATATTAATTTGTGTTATTATTATAGGCTTCATGCTTATTTTCTGGAATATGGCCGGTGTCCCATTCACCTACTGTTATTCTTCCATCTATTTGATGAAGTATGAATTGACCACTGGTGTCACTATTCAACACTCTTGGGCTTACACTGTCGGACTTTTCATCACCCTTCTTTTCGCCTACTATATCTTTGATACTGGTAACTCCCAAAAGAACCGTTTCCGTATGGAACAAAATGGATCATTTGTTACTCGTGCCGCTTTCCCTCAACTTCCCTATGGTCACATCAAGAACCCTACCTATATCAAGACTGAGCATGGTAACTTACTTTTGACCTCTGGATGGTGGGGTGTTGTTCGTAAGCCTCATTATACTGCTGATTTAATCCAATCCCTTTCTTGGGGTTTGATCACCGGTGCTGGTTCTTTCTTGCCTTACTTTTATTTCTGTTTCTTCCTCTGTGTCTTGACTCATCGTGTCTCCAGAGATATGGAACGTTGTGCCAAGAAGTACGGTAAAGACTGGGACAAGTACTGTGAGAAGGTTCCTTACATCTTTGTTCCCTATGTCTTTTAAAACAAGGGCAACCTATTACACACATTCCCCCCACCCCTCTTTACACCCTCTTCTTTTTTTTACTTTCATCAACTCTCTCCCACCTTGTATATTTTATAACTAATTTCATCTACTTTTTTTATTTATTTTTCCCGCGTTTTTTATTTTCATCTTTTTTACACAATTAATAATAAAAAAGAAGAGGGGAGGTGATTTTTCAAAACAAAAAAAAAATAATATGCTATTTTTGGAGAATTTATAGAATTGGCTTATTGCGGACAATAAATCTCTTTTTGGCTATGGCAGAAAAAAAAAAAAAAAAAAACGGCTCAAAAATAGCAGGCCAAATTTTCTGTGGGCTCACACTGATAAATCCTCTTTTAATCCATGTCCTCTTTCGCGTGATGTTTGAGGTTCATTATGGGCTCATACTTATCCAACTGATAACTAAACAATTTGCATGTGTATTCTAAAAATAATATATATTTACATCAAAAGATTAGATGCGGCGCAAGCTATTCCTTTTTTATGAACAAACAATTATCTCATTCTTACATAAACTAGTTTTTTGTTTATCGTGTTTTATCATTAATAAAATATGCCCACTCCCTCCCTTTTTCTTCTCTATTTTTTTTTTCTTCTAACGTAATGTAAAAGGTTAGTGAATAATGGTTTCTTTTCTCAAGCAAATACTAAACTATATCAAAGATCCATAAAGGCATATCTTTTCATTTGCAAAAACTTGTGGTCGGAGGGCTGGTCTGATACGACCTTAAAAAAAATGGGATAAGCGACCCGAAAGGGGAATCCTATTTTTTGTTGTAACGACGTTTTATGAGCTCCTCGGACACTTGTAAAGCCTTTAAAATTCTGTAGAGCCTACCCTATTGTCTTCTGCACAAGGAAAAAATTAGGCTCTGTAGAGACTGTGGCCGAAATGCCACTCACTTTTGAAATTGGAAGCTGCGCGCTATCTTTTTCACGGGTTCCATAATACAAGATGAAACAATTCTTGTTTTAACTTATGAAGTATATGGACGTATCGATGTTCATGTCAAAATGGCAACGAGTCATGGCCGCGTGGACACGAGAGATATATCCATGTCACGCGCGATCTATACAGAAAGGTGGATTCGTCCAATACTTCCACAAAATTAATGATTGGAAGTAAATCGATGAATGTTTTGATTACGATATCAACCACACCCATTCATAGTGTTGGGCTTTTAACTAACATAACTCTGTTGGCAATGTCCTCAAGCTCTTCCAAACTTTACTTATGTGCCAAAGGTATCATGAAATTGAAGGAGAGTTTTGACAGGCCGACCAGTACACCACCGCTTAAGAACTGTAATATCTCTCATCTTTGACAACTCACAAGCAGTTTTCAAGATAAGACTACGTATAGTATGCTCAGCACTTCGTTGAAGCCTTACATGATAAATACGTCACACCTCTCACTGATTGATACTCTCCACCACAAGCCCGTTATTATCTTCACCCTTTGTGGTCTACCCAACAACGAAGGTTACGGGTGTGGAGAGTAAGGGTAAAGAAGCTGATAATACCTCTATACAACTTTTACGATTGTTTGGTTAATTTCCACAATCATCTGCAACTACAATTATTCCATGGGTGTACACGCAATTACACACCCATAGAGTTTTTCGGACGTTCAAAGCTCAATTTTTTTGGTTAATCTTAATATGGACATTGTCGGGTTATAGAATTTTTTGTATTTCGGTGGAACCGTTTTTGCCAAAATAAAAATGGTTCAAATTGTTTAAAAATAATTATTTTGATTGGATAGAATTATAGGCTTAAAATGTAGATTTTATTTAAAAAAAAATAATGGATGGCTTGGATGCCATACAGCCTTGCCAGCCATTGGAAATCCCTTCAGGATGGTGTAAAAAATGCATAAATTTAATCCACTACTCCCAGAAGACTGTAAGACAGTATGCATTGTTCTATAGAGCATGTATAGCCAGATGCGTACAACAAACCTATAAAAAAATAGTTAGTAAATGATACTGGAATAGTTGAATAAAAATCACTTTACCTTATTTCTTGTGCCGTTCAGAGTAATCCGTATTTGACTAAAGAAGTATGAACGTTAATGCATGTTGTTTGTACACGAAAAGCAATAGACTTACCTCACTTCATTACGCGTTAAATCTGTTATAAAAAATTTTTTTAGTCTTCATTTGAACAAAAAAAAAAGTGCTAGCAATATACCTTCCACATAGATGGGTCAGTTATGAGTGTACTATTGAGCATAAAAGTGAAAAACTATAAGATAGATAGCTTTAGCGTTTATAAAGGGAATAAGAGAAAATAACTTACCAAGTTAAAAAGTTAAAGAAACGGAAAGAAAGACATGAAGAAAAAAAAAGAAGCTAAAAGAAAAAGAACCTGCTGGAAATAGCTGTAGTTCAAAATTCTGGTCTAAACCTTTGCATATAAAAAACCTCTAAGTCAAAAAAAAAAAAAACTATATCTCTATCTCTTTTACTTCCTGAATTATGAATACTCAACCTGAACAAACCAACGAAACCGAAAACCCCTATCGTTGCGATTTCAATGAATGTGGCAAGCGCTTCCGGCATCCAAGCGCCCTTACACGTCATAAAAAATCACATAAAATTACCGAAGCCTTCACTTTTAAGGCACCCATTACCCCAAGCAACACGGCCTTCAGGCGAGTGAATGGACCAGAAGTTACTGCATTACCTGAGTCGATTAGATCTACTCGCATCAGTCTGGATCGTATGGTGTTTCATCAAGAGGACGAATCTGAATGCCAAGATTACAGTGACGAGGAAGACGACGAGGACGAAGATGAACCTTTTGATGAAGACATTGAATTCACTGAATCCATTGTTGATGAACCGGAAGCTGTAGTCGACGAAATCGAGGATCAAACACCCATAGTTGTCAACGGCGAGTTTTTTCCTTTCAGGGATAAGATACATCAATTGATGTATCAATTCTATTATCGGTCTGGGGGTGACATATCTCAAAGTTTGATGAAAGATATTGTGAAGCTTGTCAAGGACGTCACTGAAGCCAAGGTTGCCTATCCCGAAGCCAAAGTACCTGCAGCTGATCTCATATTCAACTTTGATGATTCAAGAAGAACAAGAAACCAGATTCCCTTGCTCAGACAGACGAAGCACTACGTCAAGGTTCAGAAAAAGGTGAATGGTCAAGAAGTCGAAGAAGATCTCCCGTTCTATATGAATCCTCCCTCCGAAGTCTTGAAGTTGTTGGTTGCAAACCCTTCTGTCACTGATCATTTATCAAAACTTCCTGATCATACAGAGGGCGAGCTTGTCGATAGTTACCAGTCGAACAAATGGCGTACCCACAAGATGTTTCAACATCCAATGGTCTCTGTCATAATCAACAACATCCCAAAGGATATCTGGGTTGGTGATCTGATCAAAACAGGTCAAACTTTTGTGATTGTGGAGAGGTTTTATACCTTGAATCATTCAATCGTTATGGCTGAAGGTTACCAAGTTCTTCCCGTTGATGGTAGGTTATACCTCCACAACATGCCCAGGAAAGTTTCTGTCGAAGTGAATCTCATTTCAAGCATTTTGTGTGATCGCCCGGAAACTTTGTCATTGGATTTCGAACGTAATGTGCTGGATGACTCTAATCTCCTTAGAGCTTCTAGTACCATTATTAGTAGATTGAAAATGCCAAATCCTTTGAAGCGCCCCTCTCCTTCTTCTGCTCGTAAATTCAAGCCCGTTAAGGTTATTCCCCTGAATTTCTTTACTGATGATATGAGTGGAAATCGAACCAAGAAACACAACAAGTTTGATAGTTGGATTATGGTACCCGCCGCTTTGCCTCTTGCTGAACGACATGCACTTGAGAATACAGCCTTCATCTGTACAGATCATTTGCTGTCAGCAATGCAAATGCTTCCTGCTATTGTTGAAGATCTTTTGTTGTTGGAGAAAGGTGTGGAGATGTTTTTGCCTGGTGGTGAGGCTGTCGTTGTCGTTGCTCCGTTGCAATTTATCACTGCTGATAATGCGCGTCATTCGGAGCTTGCCTCTAGTCGCGGTGCCATTTCAAAGATGCCATGCCGAAAGTGTGTTTGGGAATTAAAAACCCCAGCTCGACTTGATGGCAGTGATTATCGTTGTGACCCTCGCTCTGAAAAAGTGGTTGCAGATATGTACGCGCGATATTTGGCTTCTGGCGGTGACAAGACTTTGTTGGTAAATGTCGATACTGGTTACAAACTTGTTGGTGGTCAGGCTCTGGTAGACCTTCAATCGTTCGATACGATGTTGGATTGTCCAATCGAGCTCCTTCATACGATAATGCTTGGTGTCGGCAAAGCCTTGGTAAAAACATTGTTGCAAGACCATCTGAATCCAACTGAGAAAAGTATCCTCGAAACAAGATTGCATGGTTACGTTAGCAAAGGGTTTACCCGAAAGCTGCGTTCATCATTGCGTCTTCATGGATCTTTCTTAGGTAGGGATTACAAAATCCTCGTTCAGCAAGTACCAATTCTGTTGAATCAATTGATCTGTTCTGGTGAAATTCGACGTGATGACGGTGTTCTCTTGATCAAGACCTGCTTTGAAAATTTGGGCAAGTTAGCTTCGCTTTCTTATATCAGCAAAATCAAGCATAAGTCTGATTCGTACCTGAAGTATGTGGAGTTCACTTACAATGATCTTCGTGTCTCGGTGATGGAGCATGATGCTTACATGAAGCGAAAGTATCCTAACAGAAGGGGTGGCTCCGTTTATAACTCCAGTAAAATGCACATCATGCATCATCTTGTTGATGATATTTATCGATTTGGATCCCCAATCTTTTATGAAACTGAGAAGGGTGAGCAATTTAATAAATTCATTCGAGAGTGTCTGTTTCGTACCAACAGACATAATCCTTCAAGAGATGCCGCTGTTGCTTTTGCAAAGAGGTTGATGGCTCGACATGTATTGACTGGTGGTTCTTGGTTGGTGGCAGGCCAGGATTATCCAGTTAAAGCTTCAAACAAAGTCCTCGAGGTTGCTGTGTCCTTCAAGTCTACTATTAGAGACTTTGTTGATAATGACGATGATGACAAGACCATGAAAGTTGGCTCAACCGGAATTTTTCAAAACGGAAACAACCTCTTTATCGGTGAAGTCGTCAAAATCGATGCGTTGACTGGTGCTCCCACCATCGTTGAATACGCTCTTTGGTGTGAACGTGGACCTGTGACAAGATTTGAACTTCTAAGCCAGTCCGACGGTTTAAACTCCTGCGTTTATTACGTTTGTAACAAAGACAATGGAGGAAATCTTGTTGTTGAAAAGCTGTTGCGGACGAAGTCGACATACAGAGAAACAGAGTGTCAGTTCGTGGAGATGCTTGATTTTTCAAGAAAGATGAACCCTCGTTTCAACTTAATCAACACCAGCAAGTTTGGCACCTTCTGGTGGGCATTGTCTCATAAAGTTAAAAATTTATAAAATTTGTCTTAATAAAAAATCATGTTCATGTACATGTTAATTTCGCCATGTTAATTTTTACTTAGAAGTTTTTTTTTTTTTTTTTTTTTTTTTCGTTATTTCATTGGATGAAATGATTTTAAAAGCATAATTGTTTCCCAGAAGAGACTATCTACAAATTGAGCTAAGAAGATTTGGTGGGCTGGCTATTTTATTGGACGAAAGATTTTAAAAATAAAGTTTACATTCAGATGAGGGCACCTTACTATATAAGTTGAGGAGACTCAGTTGGTGTGTAGTGTTGCACTTGACGTTTAGCTTATCAGAGTAAAAAAAAAAAACGAGATTTTTTATTTTATTTGAGCGATCTTTTTTTTTTTTTTTTTACTAACTTCTCTGGGAGAAAGAGAGTTTGTACACCGGGAAAAATAAAATCATCCGTTTATGTACATTTTTACAGTTTATAGATTTTCGTCATTGTTTTATCATGGTTGACATTATCATTTTATCTTTTTTTGTTATACATTGAGGGACGATCCTGAGATTTATCAAATTCAATTTATTTAAAGATTTACAATAATAAAAGAAACTATACAATTATTTACAAATAGCAGATGATCTACAAGATTTTTTTTTTTTTTTTTTTTTTACTGATAGGAAGGTAAACCATCATGAGCAGGAAGAAGAACTGAATGATAAGAAGGCAATACGGTACATGGATTGGATGGTTGATAAGCGAAATAATCAGCAGCTGGTTCCAACGAGGGAGTTATCGGGCCAGATTCATCGACAGGTGAGTAACAGGGAGAGTTTGAGTCCAAATAAGGCAAGGGAGAATATAAGGCAGATCGCCATGCATTTTCATATGTGGGTAACTCATTTTCATCCGAGTCGCCTTGTGCTAAGCTTTGGTTGATGATATTGATGGGCATAGAGGCACGTAATTCAGAAAGCTCCCCTTGTTTGTTGATCAGGGACATGGTGAATTTCAACTTGTGCTCGATCTTGAAAAAGTGATTCTGAGTGTCACATTGCACGGAACCAAATGAATGTGGTACAGACATGATTTCGGTTTTGTGCCAGTGTAACCCGGATGAGGGAAAAGTCTCGTCTCTGAAGAACCGAATGATCTTTGATTCGGTGTGCATGGCAGTGGTAGTACCACCTCGTACAAAACTAGTGTATTCTTTCAGAAAACAAGATAAATACCTCACTTGAAGTCCAGAACCAGCTTTGGGCATCAGAGAAAATTCAACAGGGATTTGTTCACCACGGCTATAGATTTTACGAGGCACACTGATCTTGTAGTCCAGTTTGTCGGTCCATTCATTGGAGATGTGCATGGGCATATTGGACATGTGGTCGTAAGATGGTGTGATTTGACGAATTACTCGCAGAGGATGTCGGTCAATCAAATTCGGTAGAAAAGCTGGTCGGTCAACTACCACTTTTAACTTGTACGACAGGGAACCGTACGAATTAGAATCAATGGATTCTGCCAATTGCCCGGGAAGAACGTATTCGAAGGGGTATTTATATACATTAGGAGCAAGTGAATGAAGTTTCTTTTGTGTCGGTAAGAAATTCCAATCATGACTCAGAACAACGAGTTCTTGTTTATGCTGATGATTGCCTATTATTTAAGCTTTTTTTTTTAGTTTGCGTGTTTTTAATCTAAGAAAAAAAAAAAAAAAAACTTACGTTCACTCCACTGCACCTTCATTTTTCCCATTAAATTAAGTGTGATGGATTTGGCCTTCATGGTTTCTCTAGTATGCAATACCACACAGCCTCGTAAAACACAACCAACGGATTCCTCAGGGTTGCCTCGCAACACCAGTGTCTCGTTTTCAACGTGAATTTTAATATGATGTGACATTGGGGTATAATTTAGTAAGTAAAATTAAAGAAAGAGAGAGATAAAAAAGTTTTCTTTTTTTTTTTTTATTCTAAATTTAAACAGTGATTTTTTTTTTGTTATCTTTATTTAGATCTACAGGTTTTGTATTCTAGAATCGAAATTAAAGACCGGCGATTGGTGTGACATCCAAACATATATGTCTTTGAATAAATTAAAATGGGTAAATATTTAGTTTTTATCATGCAAAACGACAATCAGAGAAGATTCCGGTTAAAACCACGTCTAATCGTGATGAGGAGTAGAGGAGGTTTGTTGTGCAAGAGATACACCCGTCATTATTAGTGTTGTACTCGATATGCTTGTGATAGAGGGTTCATTTACAATGTAATCAATATTAGTGTAATTAGACCAGAAATCTTCAAAATCATCATGCTTATCATCATCGTCGTCATATGGCTTATCAACCTCCTTACTATTATAGAAGGACTGCAGGCTTTGGACTACACGGACGGCACCGGTACCGTTTTGATGAAGAGACTCAGCGACTTTGATCGTAATCTCGTGCTTTCCAGCATCCAATAGATATCCTGCCTTTGAAAAACGTTCATCATCCAAGGCTTCTTCAGGTGTGGTAACATAGGCTACACCCTCACTATGCATCGTATCTTCAAGCTCAGATGTCTGACCAATAGACTTACCATTGTCCAATACCTCGAATACATCGCCACCTTTCATAAAATTTAAAAAGTTTAGACCCTTTTTTTTTTTTTTTAATTCTGAGCTGCAAAGTAATTTTTACCCATCAAGTAATCAATGATTTGGAATTCAGCAGGTTGAGATAGTTCCAATGTAAAGATTCGATCGGTCAAGGTATCATTCTTCTCCAACTTCCAATGAAACGTTTCAAATGTTTCTGTTATGTTTAATTCGACTTGTTCTTGACCCTTGAAGTCAATCTCATCGATGTCCATGTTCGAGCCAGCTGTTGTTGCACTGACCACGTTGGACAATAGGATCGCTGCTGGAATCAGAACCAATGAAATTCGCATTATTATGTTTACAAAGTACGATCCGACGGATGGAGAGAGAAGGGTCGTTGAGGAAAAACGTTTTTTTTTTTTAATATTTTAAAACTAAATAGATCGGAATTTACGTATGGACTAGTTGAATTATGCAAAAATGTTATTCCTTTCCCAGGTAAGATATATCATGTGTTATTTATGTATGTCTATCTTTTTATTCTATATACGTCTTTTTTTTTTTTTTAAAAAAAAAAAGTTTTAACCAGCAATAGGCTAAAGCTTACGCTTTGGTATCTAAACAAATCCAGATCCTTCCATTCTCTTGGCCTTTTTAGCTCTGTAAGCTTCAATCACCTTATCTCTCTCGTTGTCTAATTGTCTACGTGATGCAGCACTCATCTGTTTAAGACTTCTCTTGTGAGATGCCTTTAATAATTTCATGTTCTCATCTTCTTCAGATTCATATCCAGTCTCCTTCTTTTCTGCAGCAGGTGTATCTGTCTTTGTCTTTGTAGTGGCAGTCTTTGTGGTGGCTGTAGCATTAGGCTTTGACTTGGCAGCTTCCAACATCTAATTGTGCAGATAAGTAAATAATTGTAACCATCCTATCTCGTAATACTTTTTCATACCTGCTTCTCACGTCCACGAGCCTTTGGTATTTTATTCAAAGTAGGAGGTGCATCAGCAACCTCACCAAATTTGACGGTATCCTTCAAATCATCGAAATCACGACCACCGAAGAAATCAACTTCCTTTTGGATCTTGGCTGCCTTCTTTTGCTTTCTTGTCTCCTGATTACGCTTCTTTCGGTCACTGACGGGTTTAGCAGCCTTTTGAGCTGTCAACATGTCGTTCTTGTATTCGGTTTCGACTCTCTTTACGAAATCCTTCATCTTTTCTCCTGGTTGAATGCCCACCTTCTTTGTCTAATAAATAGTGTAAACATTCGGTTTCCTATTACATACATTTGCAAGTAACTTACGACAGTTGCAGCAGGATTGGGAATGGCTCCTGATTTAATATCCTTCTTCTCTTGTTGTCTCTTGAGAGCCATTTCTTTGAATCTCAACAAACGAGAGAATCCCTTGGGGGTATCAGAACTGGTAATAGCATCCTCGGGTGCAACAGGAAGATCGACTCTTTTTTTTTATATATATAATGCCAGATCAGTTCACTCATCCATTCATTACTCATCGCCTCATTACTTACTCGGTCTTTCTTGCTTTACGAATACTGGCTTTTGCTCTTTTATGGGGCATGGTTAATTGGTTTATAAAAAAAGTTATCACCCAAAAAGAAAAAAAAAATGCTTTGCTAAATCAAGATATACCAGTCACTTGAAACAGGTCACACACACAAAAATGCATAAAAAATAAATAGTTTTATTACAGATCTAGATGGCATGGTTATTCTTGTACTCGATATAACATCGCATATGGTAGGCTGTACCGGGAGCAGGATGGACAACAGATGAATCGCTTTGAGCCACAGGTAATTTTTTAGCCCATGTTCTGACCATGGGTGGAAGGTATCTATATTGAGGAGAGTCAAATTGAAGGATTTTATGACAACGATGACAAGGTGTTGTAAATAAATTGTGGTAGCTACAAAACCAATCCTATCCAAACAATACATTAATATAAAAAGCCTTCATGTCTTATATGTGTAGCACTTACAAGCATGTTGTGTAAGGATTCTTTAGCGAAAAATACAAGCATATCTTCAAACGCATCGGTTGCTAATAAATTAACTTTTTGGAATACAAGGTATTGAGAATCCTGCCAAAAGTGTTTCTATCGTTCCCCTTTTTCTTTTAGTTCATCTTCTCTCTTCCCATCTAGCAATCTAACAAACCTCCTCTTTCACTCCCTTAATATCATACTGATGAACAACGAGTGTATCTGAATATTTTTCATACTCCAATTCCAAATCTGCCACTAAAGCTTTTCGTGCACAAATCTGCAATTAAAATTGTAAATACATCATGTAAGAATAGAAGGGGTTGGGTTTACCTTGATATGACATGTTGAGCCGGTTAAGGTAGGTGTTTCCTCCTTTTCAAAGGTTACTGTAAAATCGATATCGGCTGGTTTCTTATTCGACATCCATTGATTGATACATGTGGTGAAAAATAGCGGTCTATGTACGATTGTCAATGACGGAATAACCCATAGGATCCACACCCTTTCATATCTCACTTACACTGAAATCGAGGTCGGCTTTTGTTCAAGTACAATGGAAGATAATTGTCTATCAACAGAAAAGATAGATCAATATTTTTTTTATTTTTGACACTTTTGTTCCTGGTTTTATTACTCACTTGTAAGCATAGTCTGCATTGGCTTTCACAAAAGATCCTGTCTCTTTTGCCTTTGCTGAATTGGCTTCTTCCTCTCGAAATCGTATTTCCTCCTCTGCTGCTTCCTTTTCTGCCTCACTATATAACATTGTAAACTTCCTCTTTCCCTTTCTAATTTTTTCGTTCTCCTGTACCTCTTGATCAATGCCCAGTTAAACTTGTTTTCATTAGCAACAATTTGAGCATGTTCCAAGGCACCTAATCAGAGATATAAGTCAACCATAAAAAAAGGGGGCATACCCTTTATATCTATACCTTTTAAATTCTCTCCTTCAGAAGACAGCGTATTTAAATCGCGTTTTACCGAATTCAATCGATCACTAAACGCATGAACAAAGCTCGGTCCCTTGTTTTCGGACTGAACAAGTTGAGTGAAATGCCTTAAAGATGACCGAATTTCGGATACCTATAGTGTTTTTTTTTAAAAAAAAATAAGAAGGGCAGCAGGAGGCGCGGTGTCAAAAAAAAGGGGGGGAAAGGAAGGATGGACAGGATTTTTTCTCAAGTAAAGTTTACATACGGTGAGTAAAGCATGATCAATATTGGAAATGAATTTCTCAATTTCGGCTGGGTCTCTCATGGACATTATGTATTCGTTTAAAAAAAAAAAGACAAATATCGCGTTTTTTTATTTTTTATGGTTTATTTAATTCTAGATATAACAGTCACCACAAAGCAATACTAAGGATCAGTAGCATTTTGAAGCTTAAATTTCAATCCAGAACATTGATATTGCCATTCCCTATCAGCATGAATTACACTGAATTAACTATTTCAAGGGCGCACATAACGTAAAACAAGATATATTGTTCGATTAAAAGGCAGCTTTAATACATTGTAGTTTTATTCAAGAAAGGTATGCATCCTACTACTTTTTTGTAAAATCATTCGCGGATTTCCATTCAGCCATAAGGACCACAATTTTCTTTTGCATAAGAGTGGAAGTCACAGTAGATCCTACGATCATTAGTCCAACTACGGCAGCAACAATGATATTGCCATAAAGTACAACCTTTTCGACGCTGAGAGTACTCTTAATCATGATGACTTTTGCAGCAAATTCTCCCATAAGTACTACGCCCCATAGTCCTGACACAATATAACAGTGCTTTCTAAACATACTGCTTAGTTCCCAAATGAACTCCATTTGATCTTTCTCGTGTTTCTCCCCTTCAATATCGGTCCATGTATGTGGAGGTGCTCCCTCCATCATCTGCTTACCGAAGACAAAAACAAGTGGTCTAATTCTGAACCATCTTGTCTTGAGCGGTATCAAAGATATAAAAAACAAAACACTAACAAAGGCTGTTGTTGCAGAATCACGTAGTAGCGCCACACGAACATCACCTAAAATCCCATAATAGTTTATTAGCTCGTCGATTTTTTCCTTATTGATCATGTTATATGCCCCTTCCCACTTACCACTATTAAGAGAAAGTACTGCCGTAAGTATAAACGTTATGACGATAATACATCCTAAAACATCGACCTTTCTTTTTTTCCAAAACTTATAAATGATATGCAATAAGGGAGGAATTCCGGATAGTACAAGTGCAACAATCAGGTTAAGCCATATTTTCAAGACATAAAACAGTATTAAGGGAAGTGCAACATCGATAAGTAGCATTGTCACCAGTGGCATTGCATATTGCATCATAAGCTTCATTTTCTCCTTGTTTGTGAGCGTTGCTTCTGGTTCTTTCTTTTCGGAGGTATCCATAGATACAGAGGTAGAAGACGGAACGTCGGAATCATTATTTAGCTTTGCCGTATCAGACCAAACTGTTTCTATAGAGTCCCTTCTTTCAATTTCTTCTGAGGTGTATTTTGAGCTCTGCATTTTTATTTACGTCAATGGTATGAAATAATGAAATAAAAAGTAACGATAAAAGATAACATGGGTTTTTATATTTATGAAAATAAAAATAAAAAATCCAAATATGGAGACATCACAATGTTCACTTATATCATACAAATTTTCTAGTCTCTTTTAACCAAATAAGGGGGTGTGTGTTTAATAAAATAGTGGGAGTCTTTAAAAGCTGCCAAAAAAGCAAAACTTATCAAGATGGCTTGGGTAGTTATGGTCACTGGACAAACACTTGTTTTTTTTCCATAAATAAAGCAACTACAATCGACCATTCCTTTTTTTTCTTGGGACGCTCACAACTCGTTGATCTATCTTATTTGTACTAGATGTATAATAGCAAGAATAACATCTTATGGCACAAAGTGACATTAAGATTGTTCTTGATATAAACTTATGTCATTTGGAAAGCCATTTTCGTTATGTTCTCTTTCATAAATTGTGTTTACTAGAATTATTAGAAAAAGAAGCTAGTGATTAATGCTTAGCAGTAACCTAATAAATCGCCGTTGTCGTCTTCGCCCGCAGCATATTTGACATCACTTGATCTAGTCAAATAAAACACGAGGGTTTCGTCATACTTGGGCACGCAGATCTTCTTCTTTTTTTTTTGCTAAGCTTTTAAAATGTTCACGGTACTAGTGTTCGGAATGAAGATCGAAGCTCGCTCGAATGCGATTTTTTGCAGCTCGGCTCGGTTGCAAATACGATAGCTCGAACTCGCTCGCCCTTTTTATTACACAAAGTGCACGTCAAAGTGATTCTAATTACAGAAAGTTATGATAATAAAGTTGTTATTTATTGAAATAGAAGTTGGAAAAAGAAAAAAAAAAACTTTTTTTCATCAGCCTTAATACCAAATTCGGTTACTTAAATCAAACTATTATTACATTTCTATAAATATAATACAGTTGGATTTGTGAACATGAAAGTTTAAATTAATTCTACTACGTCATGTTATTATGGTTGCTGTAAAAATTTGGCTTAGTTGGGTTTGGTGTGCAACACTGTATCATTTTCTATGCTAAATGTGTTTGTTGGTTGTACAATTAAATAAAAGTCTAAAGCATTTTAGTTGGAATTTTCAGAGCATAAATAAAAAAAATTGTAAAGGGAAGAAAAGATGAAAATCAAGGGGAAATGCTATCACTAGTCTTTCAAATACCTTAACTTTAAAGTGACTATTATCGACATTTTAGCCGAGCGAGCTTCGAGCGAGTATCGATCGAAGCTCGCTCGAGCCCAAAAAAAGTGGCGCAAGCTCGAGTACAAAAACCCGGTTCGAGCTTCGTTCGAACTGGCGCAAGCTCAAAAAATTCGAACACTACACGGTACCAATCTGCGGGTTAAATGACTTTCTTTTTTTTTTTTTGAATCACACACCCTATTGTGATTCCATCACTTTACGTGATTTCTAAGAGACAGCCGATTTACTGGTTCCTATACTTATCGCGCCCTATTTTAAGTCAGGGTCTCAACCAGTGTCGAAGTGAATACAGCGCGAGTATCGACGTGAGTGCAGACGCTACGTGTTGGGAAAAGTGAAGAAGTTGGACTTTCAGTGTTGAAGCCTGTGTAGAAGTTACTTGGTGTTTCGATAATGTCTATGTACGCATTGTGTTAATATCTGTACTACATAATACGACTCATTCATAGTTTTCGATGGTGTCTATTTATTTACTCATTATTTTAATGTCTCGATTATATAACACGTATCATTCATAATTAAAGATACCAAACCAAATAAACACCAAAGTCATCTATGTAGTAAATAAAGGATTATCGTACATTTGATTGAAATAGCTGTCTTATATTTTACAACAATATCGAATTGGACGATTTCGGACTTACCGCAAACATGTGTGAACCTCTTTAATTCAAGACGTGTAATGTATATAAGAAGATTTTGAAAGATGATAGCTTGTTAACTGGATTGAGAATTTAAATAGAGGTATCGTAATCAAATTAAACTGTCAGAATATCGGCTTTATTTAAAGGTGAGATATCAAAAGGATTCATGCGTCTTATTTAGTTTAATTATTTCATAAACCTGGGGAGGTTTCATATCGTATTGGAATTGTTAAGGCGAGAAGTCGATTCAAGCATAATGCTTCCTTCTTTTATTCACGTACTCAGTTGAGGTAGAAGTGACAGGCATAATGACGACGTTGTCATATTCCAAACAGGTGTTTAGCCATTCGCTGTTGTCCTTCGGGTAATTGCGTTTCTGGTTTAAAGACACTTTCTTTTTAACTTTCAGTATTTGTTGTTTAAATTGCCATATTAAAACAATTAAGGGTAAAATGCTTCTAGTAAAATGAGATATGTCACTTGATACAGACAAATCTTTGATTTTTGATATTCGTGTGATATAAGGCGTGGGTTTGTCTGCAGCCAACAAGGTAATAGATAGACCTGAAGTCTGGATTCCAAATATCGAGAGGCCTTGGTACTCGTTCTGATTACTTGTAACTAATTTGTCCAGCATATCCTTCATCACCTTTGGCAATTTTATCCCCTTTTCTTCAATTGTCTTGGTGTTTAAGTGATGTATAGCAGTTTCTCCAACTCCATACTCATCTGCGTATTCATGATCAGCTTTTTCTTCTCTTACAATCAGATCACACTTGTAACCAGTGAAAGCTCTTGCGATTTTGTCTTTGGATCCAATCACCCTATCCATATTTTTTCGTCTTGTACTGGCAGCATTTGCTGCTTCGCCACTATGTGATTATAGAATCAGTAGACGGCTTTTAATACCAGTCTTTTCATTTTTTCTTTTTTTTTTTTACCGAATAACATGTAGTGTGTCTATGTCGTCGAATATGGTGTCAATAAGCGACCAGACATGACTATTGTACCAAGTTTCTTTTTGGATCTTCTTGAGATTTCCTGATTCATAAAGTCTCACAAAAGAAAAGATAGTATGTTTGACCCAGTCAAAGTCGTGATATTTTTTAGAATCGTAAATATGTTCCCAATCCTGTACTTTGAGAAGCTGCGCTCGGAGTTCTTTAGCATTATCGCAATTGAAGCCGTTGATATAGTTTGCTAGGTCTGTAGGTAAAGTATCTACAAAACCGATCAAGTTTTTTTGCTTCATTTCAACGATTTCTTCTTGTGTGAAAAGTCCTTCTTTTATATAGGTCTTGTCATCCAAATCCAAAATCATTGAGCAAGAAGGGTGATCGACTAAACAAGACTTGCTAAGTTTGTTCAACACGTCCTCTACCACTTTACCTGTAGATAATATCCATTTGTTTTTCTCTTCAAGTCGATGAAAGCTTGCTTCCAGAGCTGGATGAAAACGTGCCACTAAAAAAAAAAAAAAAAAAAAAAAAAAAAATCCATTTAAAAACATATAAACGGTTAGTTACATCGTAAATGCGTACTGTGTGTGCTGGTAATGTGTTCTCCTAACGTATCAAGATTATCCTCGTATACACTGCAGCATACACAGGCATATTTGTCTTTGCAATTTGTCTATAGATTATATAAAGTCTTATTTAAAGTCGGTAAGGAGCAAAAAGTTTATTTTAAAACCTACAAATGTTTTTTTCTGAGCTGATGAAATAAACTTGATGCTTTTTTTTTTTTTTTTAAAAAAAAAAAACAAAGAAGGTCGACAGTCAATTATAATCGTAAGAGACGTTTGCGCATTACTTACTCTGGTTTGTTATATAAACGTCCGCTTAATGGTGGTAAATCATAATCTAATGTAAAACATTTAGTTACATTCTTTCTTTCTTTTTTTTTTTGAACAGTTGACTTTAGGTTATTACTTTCAACAGTACGATAATGTCGCATTAGATTAGCTTTCTTGTCAAATTCATTTTTACAGACATGACAGGAATATATCAAGTGAATGTGTTGACAATTGCTCATAATGTGCGGTGCTACTTATAAAAACGCGTCTGTTTTAGAGAAGAGGGTTTGATCTGTAGTGCAAGCTACTTTACGATCGTATGAAAATAGGTACGGAGGCCGTTGCTTTAGGTGACAGGAAGAAGTGAAAATAAAAGGCTTACACTCCGAAAAAATAAAATGATTCACTTTAAATCTTTAATATGGCGCATAACTTTATTTTATTATAGCCTTCTCATCAGGTACCTTCAAAATTTTGGAGACATATTATTTGAAGATGACATTGCTTCGTAGATATGACGGAGGAACCATATTTCTAAGGATAGTCAATACGTCCAAATATTAAATGAGGGTGAGATGGACAGTGGCAGATGAATGGATATGCTACCAAAAACAAAGTATAATGAAGTATGCTCCACCCAATTCAAAAAAAAAAAAAAAAAAAAAAAAAACTTTGGCCTACGGCGTCTGCAATCGGAGAAAACAAATTCGATTAACCTGAAGCGATTTGATGAAAAATGAGATTCTATAAATTTCGTGTCAAAGTAAAGTCCCTGGATATTAAACTTTTACTAAGGTAATATTATACAAAAAATGTGCAGAAAACGCAGGCACATCTTTTTATGTATTTAAAAAAATAACTTTATATGTAGAAAAAATACTTTGTCTAACGAAAACTGGTTTTTTTAATTATGCGCTTAAATGATAATTCTTGTAATAAAACTGCTCCAAAAACATTACCAGTGTAAAAAGCACAAACTTTGGACTATAGTTACTTAAGAACATGTTTTATCAAACCTACAGGAAGAGTATCTAAAAAGTGCATTTGTAAATTTTGCGATTTTCCTCGAGGTATACCCTTTGTGTTTTGGCCAATTTTAGGTCTTTTCAGAATTTTTTTTTTTTAAAAATATAATGATCCAATATCATATTTTTGATGATTCTGAGCATTTTTTTGGCTGGAGAGGATGTACGAAAACGATGTTTTACTTTGTAGAAAATTCAATTGAAAACAGCGAGTTAAGCGGGTGAAGGTGTAACTTTTTTTTTTATGGCTGTAGGTAGATATAACTTTTTTCGGACAAACTGCAAATGTTTCTGTTTCAATGAAAGGCCCAAACGTTATAGGTGATTAAATAAGCAAATGAAATCATCTTAACATAAGGTCTTGTAAATGGGTGGTTTTAGGGTGTAAAAAAAAAGTGGAGAGGTGTATACCTTTGGAGGGACTTTGATTTTTTGTTCTTTCATTTCAAAAAGGATTCAAACAAAAAAGAGAAGATGATTTTACAATAAAAAGAAAATGATGTCTATAAAAGCGGTATTTCTTGTACCACTTGATTGCTTACTAGTCACTCAATAAGTATACAGAAAGCTACAAATATAGCTGCTCCTTTCAAATCTGCTGCCCATAGTAGTAGTAGGTAAGAACAGTCTACACTACTGTAAATCCTAGTAATGCAATGAAATCGATTTAACAGAAGAAGCAAAAAAACACCGTCAAAAAAATATAGTGTCGCTACTGGTCATCTGGGTAATTATTCGCATATTGTCGTACGACATATAAAGAGCTTTCAAGATATCACTCCAATATAAACATGCGACTATTTGCTTTTACCTTTTTTCAAACGGAGATAGTTATTCCCATGGTTTCATTTTTTAATACAGTGCGGGACTTTGCTAAGAAAAGTTAATTACTGGCGCAGCTAAAGAATTCTATTGTACTCAGCAGAGAGTACAAAGATTACAAACGACGTACTTTCAAAGATTGAGTACCAATATCCAACTGACTGGAACGGTGTACGTGACAGGATGGGGAAAAAAGAAAGAAAGACAAAGCTTTGCAAGATTTAGAGGATATACATTAAAATCTTTCCTTGCGTTACATTGGATTCAATCGGTAGGAATCGTACACAGATTAGCAAAGTTATCAATCTTTGTAAATTTTGGGAAGAATGGATACTATCATCATTCAATCCATGTTGTGGAATAAGGGTAAAAGAAAGGCGAGAGAAATGTATTTTGATAACCAGCTTATTTATAGGCAACTTGTTCACGCGAAATCCTCCCCCATGATGACTTTTTTTTTTTTTTTAAGAACGCGGGGCTCTTGTGTTGAAATAAATTTACTTCCGCTTGATTGTATAACCATATGACAAATGCAGACATAACGGGTATTATCTTTTTTTATTAAATTTAAAAGGGTGGGTGATAATAATTAATAAAACTAACAGACATTTTGTTTTGTACAATAAATAAAAATACTACATCTATAGGCTTCCGCCCAAATCAGCGGCGGCGGGCGGATGAAGGGAAGATAGTAAACGATTACCCATGGTATTAGACGAACTCGAGTCGGTGGTTAACATCATACGACGTACGATTGGCGGAGATGGTGGATTGGTTCTGGGTAATAATAGTTCGGCTTCGTTATCCCAACCGAGTAAATCCCAATGCTGTTCCTTGAGTAAGAATTGTTGAAGACGTCGTTTCTTGGGTACACTGTAATTAGGTTGTAAGCGTTTTAAAAAGTCCACCATGTGTGGATTCTCAATGGCCTCAAAGGGAATGTTGGCAGAAAATAAAGCTCGGGCTAACTGGCAGTCTAGCATGGCTTGCTGTTGTTGGTGCTGTTGCTGTTGTTGTTGCTGCTGTTGTTGCTGTTGCTGTTGTTGCTGTTGCTGCTGTTGTTGCTGTTGTTGTTGCTGTTGTTGTTGCTGTTGGTGCTGTTGCTGTTGCTGTTGCTGTTGCTGTTGCTGTTGCTGTTGCTGTTGCTGTTGCTGTTGCTGTTGGTGCTGTTGCTGTTGTTGTTGCTGTTGTTGAGTAGCCGATGGAAATGCAGTCGAAAAGTTAGAAGTGGAAGGGGAGAGAGTGGTAGCAGTTTCGTAAAAAGAGGAATGAGGATTCAAGTTGGGAGGAGAAGATTGCAGGGTATTTTGAAGAGTGGAGTCATACTGGTAATCCAGAGTTGGTTCTTGTGGAATGTGATGAGAAAGTACGGGTGGAGATTCTCTCCCTCTGTCTTCATGTTTTTGTCGAAGGTGGTCTCGGATATCAGAAGAAATGCGAGAGCAACGATATAACAAGTGTTGATGAAGTCGAGTTATACCAGCTGCTTGTTCGTGACCACAAAAATTACATTTTGCCTTTCGACTTCGACCATTATTCGGTGAAAGTAACTCAAAGTATTGCCAAGAGTCACTCAAGGGTCGAGGCATCCTCTAAAAGCTTTTTTTTTTTTTTTTTTTTTTTTTTTATTATTTTTTTGACAAGCGCACTTCCCCCAATGGAAAGAGATTTTAAGATTAAAATCAGAGAGCAAAAACTAAAATTCAAAAATTAAGGTCCTTTTTAAAAAAAAAAAAAAAAAAAAAAAACTTTTTTTGACATTCAACAAGTGACGTAAACATCCCTAACAACCATTGATCATTTTGAAGTCCCAAAGAGTTTTTTGCTGGATGAAACCTTGTGCTTTTTATGTTCTTGCACCTGGTTGTTTTGGACTTCCGATTTAAGGACAATGTTTACACCCTTAAAAGAGATTACAGCATAACAATAAGAAATCTCAATTTATACAAGGCACTTGTCAAACATACAGTATTCAATCTTTGAAAGGGATCAATGAAAAAGTAGGAGTTTTCATTAAGCATTTACTCCTTATCGCACATTGTTTATAAACTATTATCCCGCGGTACAATGATCGTAAGACAAAGTAACAATGCAAGTACCCGCCAAATATTTCGTATTGTACATCTGCTGTCAAAAAAAACAAAGCCTACATCATAAGAAACACTTTTTATACGTGTGTGAATCTGTATGTGTGTGCGTGTAGTTGTGTCATTTTTACAAGTGATAAATGTCCAATATATGGGATCTCGGGTCGGAATTATCGCGCACCTAACAAATTTCTTGCTACCCCGCCCACATATTTACAATCGGCTAATCGTAAATTAAGCTTATACATGCACTTAATAAAGTACCTCCGTTTTGCATAATCGCGACTTTTTTTGTTTCAGAGATTCACCCCTAATACACATATATGGAAAAAAAAACTTTTTAGCATAACAATTACTATAAAAATCAATCAACATGCAAGAAAAAAATCTTATTGTTTATTAATGAAGGGTATGTATAATGATATATGTATATAGAAAGAGTGTTTTCCCGTTTAACAGCACCACTTTCGATGGGTAAACCAGCTGAGTTTAGGTTGACAGGATATCTCATATGTTATGGGGTTAGACCATTCGGGATCGAGCACAAAGGCAATGCCTTCTTTCAACATGACTGTAATCACCACATTGTTTCTAAATATATGCCCATCTTGAATTTCAAAACTTGCCAGTGAGCCACTTAACCGTCTTGTTAATTCGATTTGGTTCTTGTAATCAAAGGCTGTCCAATGGTTGGATTTACTGCCCACTGGTCGAAAGTACCAGATGAACTTTGGCTTATTGGGCACGTGTTTGAGAAACCTAGAGATAAATGAAGGTTGTTTCTTTGATTCAGGTGTTGGATGTATGATAATATCCATTTGAAATTGAAATAAATAGTATGGAATACACAAAAGAAGAGAGAAATGTATTCTTGTAATTACCATTTCCATATATAATTTTTTTTTTTTGGGTCAGATCACATGAGCTTTATTTATGTTATTTTATTTATCCCAGTAAATCATCTAGCCATGCCTCATCATCCATGACAGGTTCTTCCTTTTTGATCGATCCAGGTCTAGGTAAAGCTGTGATTTTCTTTAATTTGGGTGCTGCTGATGCTGATGCTGGTGGAGTAGGACGTAATGCTAGTAACTCATCCAGATCATCCTTGACTGGTGGGGAGGATGGTACTTCCTTTCTATGATTATTAGTGGGTATAGCGCGATCATTACGGACATAAATGCCATTTTCTTCGGATATAACGTTGGGTTTGACAGGTTGTTGCGATTTAAATAAGACGTACCCCTTTGCATTTTTAGAAAAAGAAGGTACAATGGGTTTATCCAATACAATGGGTTGTTCATGCAGTATATTCTCTATTAATTCTCCTTCGTCTAATCCCAAAAGTTGTTCCGTATCCAATCTTTCAAGTGCAGGCTCAAATATAGTAAAGTCCAAGTGCATCATATTTCGTACTGCATCTTGTTGATCCTGATTAAATAGTTGCTCTTCTTTGAATTTGAAAAATGTCGAACTTCCTTCCTCTATAAAACTTTATTTTTCAGTACATGATTGGGGGAAATTTAGGTTGCCAATATTACCAGTATTCTCGAGCATGGAGACTAAATCTGTTGTTTCACGGTCAATGCCCAATTCTGCATCTCTATCCACAATTTCTAGAGTAGAGACTTTTCTTGTCAGTGAAAATAATAATTAAAAAAATTATTCAACTTTCTTCCTGTAACCTTGTTCAGTTACTTCTTTATAACGATCGGCGTTGGAATCAAGCTTGCGTCTAGAGAATTTCGCTTGGTGTGCTTTCCTCGCTTCCTTCTCTTCCTCAGTCTCTTCAGATGGTTCTGCATTGCGTCTCATTACAGCTGCAAGGCCAAGACCTCGATCACGCGCTTTCGCTGCCTTCTTACGAGCTTCAGCAACATCCGCTGCCTCTGTATCGCCTTCCTTTTTTTTACGTGCTTGGTATCTACGAGATTCTTTGGCTTTATGATTGTCGGGTCTCATGCTTTAAAAAAAAAAGGGCTTTTTTTTAGAAGAAAGGGTAAGAGAGACAGGCTCGGAATTTGTATATAATTTTTTTAAAACAAAGCCCTTTCACAAAAAAAAAACTTTTTTTTCTAATAAAAAATGAACACCATGTTGACAGGTCATAAAGCATTACGAAAAAGCTTTGTGCGTTATTCCTCCTACAAGTCTATTGTGGTTGGAAAGCCCTTTACACCAAGTCACCGTGTCTATATTGCAGAAAAGGACAAGGTTATTTCTCCTTTCCACGATATTCCTCTCTATGTCAAGGATGCCGACAAAAGCATTGTCAACATGGTTGTCGAAATCCCTCGCTGGAGCAACGCCAAAGTCGAAGTAAGCAGGCCGGTTTTATTTTATTAATTTACCTATATATAAAAAAAAAACTCTCTCTCTTAACAATTCATATCAGATTGCGACAGGAGAAAAGTTCAATCCGTTAAAGCAAGATATCAAGAAGGGAAAACCTAGATTTGTGCGCAACTGTTTCCCTTACAAGGGTTATATTTGGAACTATGGTGCCTTGCCACAGACATGGGAGGATCCCAACCATATCCACCCTGAGACCATGGCTAAAGGAGATAATGATCCTATTGACGTGATTGAAATTGGACAGGAAATTGCTCAACAAGGTCAAGTCAAGCAGGTCAAAGTCTTGGGTATCATGGCCATGTTGGATGAAGGTGAAACTGACTGGAAAGTCCTTGCCATTGATACCAAAGATCCCATGGCTCATCAATTGAATGGTACGATTTTTTTAATGGGAGACGCGTCTTATCTTTACTAAAAACGTTTACACATAGATGTCAAGGACGTAGAAACATTGTATCCTGGTTTAATAGACGCTACAAGAAATTGGTTCAAGATTTATAAAATCCCTGATGGAAAGCCAGAAAATGAATTCGCCTTTAACGGTGCCTGTAAGGACAGAGAGTATGCAAACACCATTGTAGCTGAAACCCATCATGCTTGGAAGAACTTGATGGATGGAAAAGTAGATAAACACAGCATTGACTTGTAATGTATATAACACCCCCGTATGATTTTTTTTATGTATTAATGTGTGTCTTATCACCCATAGAAATAATACTACCCAAACAAGTCATCGTGTAGCATCTGAAAACATTGTGTCAGATGGAGACATCTCAAGTACAAAAGAAGAGGATGCCAAGGGATACGACCCCAAGTGGTACTTTGTATAAAGCGAAAAATGCAAAATCATCTGGAGTTGAAAAAAAAAAGAAGCTCGGTTGTATCATGTAGGACAAAAATGAGCTCTCTCTCTAGTGCGCTTTGTTAAGTTTGAAAGCAAACCATGTGCGAAATAAAGATACCTTCTCTTTCACTTTACTTTTACTTTCTTTATTTTTTTTTACACATACACACACACACACACAATGACAAGTCAAGATGACCGAGATTTCAAATTAGGCAACATGCCCGAAGGCTTAAATGTTGCTGCCTCATTAGGAGCTCCTGAGCATTTAAATACAAGCTCACTTTCTTTAAAGCAAGATGTCGAACAGTTTGGTCTTGCTGGTAAAATTTGGCAAAGGTAAGACGAAGAGAAGATGTTGAAGGGAAACAAGCGAGACTGATACAAAGACCTAGTGCTTATACTTTACAAGCGTTATTTGATGTGGAGATGCAACCACTGCTTGAACCAAATCATGTGATTCCAGCCAACTATTATCAAAAGAACACAGACACCCAACCTTACAGGATATTAGAACTGGGTGCAGGTACGGGTTATGTGGGTATTGCACTTGCCAATCTTTTACGTAAACCTTGTCAAGTGTATATTACGGATTTGGCACAGGTTGTACCTTTAATCCAGGAAAATGTCAAGCTTCACGCTATCGAGAGAGAGGACGCAGCCGAGATTATTGTGGATCGATTACATTGGGGTAACTCGGAGGATGCGACCCGATTATTAGCAGGAGGTCGATTTGATTTGGTCGTGGTGAGTGATTGTGTGTATTTCCCAGAATTATTCAGCATGTTGTTGGATACACTTTTGGATGTGTGTGATGAATCCACGCGTGTAGTGATTGGTTACAAGTGTCGGTCGCTGGAAAAAGAAGTTGGTTTTTGGCAAGATTATTTCGGGAGATACTTTGAGTATGAACCAATTAGAAGATTAGAGACCGTGCTTTATGATGAAGGAACAACCGATGAAAGAGAGGTCAAGGAGATTGCTGATTTATTGGGTGCTGAAGAACAGTTATTTGTCTTTATGGGTTCTAAAAGACTTCATAATCAGATCAAAGCAGCAGATGACACTTTTACTACTTTGTTATTTTGTTCTATGGGATTCTAGCCCCTTTTTTTCGCTTGTACAACCGAGAATTAGAAAAGGGTCTGTATAGACCGTTATTCCCAATACCCTTTCATAGACGAACAGACATAAAATAAAAATCAGGATAAATAGAAATTAGTTCAGAGACAATCTCTTCTATCGTGTATAACAGTTCATAGAAAAGGCCTTATAGAGAATGAAATGATTACCCATCGAAAGAAGAATCCATCACCAAATGAATCATCCATAATAGTATGATAGTTTGTGTGTCTCTCTTGACAGCAGTACATCGAGCTGTAATCATAGGTCATTTGGAGGACAGGTGTTTTTATCTTGGATGTTTGGATCTCGTACTGTCAAATGCTGGGACAGCTTCATTGGCTGAAAAATATAAAGGCTCTCCTGAAAAAGTAGTTTTCATGGTCGTACAATCGGGCACTCAAAAGATGATGTGTTTGTTTGAGAGTGGAGCAACAGGCGTGACTATAAAAATAAATATAAAAAAAATCGCGTGCATTACAGTAGCCCGGAAGACGACACATTCTTTTTTTTTTCTTTTTAATCATTTCTGCAATGTCTCAAACCACAGGTAAAAAAAAAAGAGAGACAAAGTTACATGGGAAAGAAAATTGAACTCCTCACTTTTAAAAAGCTACAACAGAACCGGTCGAAGTCACCAATGTGTATGACGCCACACAACTTAAAAATGCTGTTGATGATGAACTTGCTCGAGTACAGTAAAAGAGAAAAAAACATTCACAATGCTTAAAACGTGTCATTAACAAAAGTTATTGTGGTAGTTCTATTCCAAAGATTTAAATTTTGTTCAATCCCATATTCATACAGATATCAAATTATTGTTGGGTTACGTATCATGTTTGATTGCAGGAGGTGCTTTCTTATATGAATACAAGACCAGTTTTAACGAGGCTCTTCAGACCACCACCATGTGTGTGATTTCGTATTGGATTATTCAAATGGTTGCTTTTACTTATTCTTATGTATATGAAAAGGATGAGATTTTTGCTGGTACTCAAAAGGTGGATGGAAAGGTAATTCTATTTGTGTATTTCTTGTAATAAGCAGCCCTGTTTACCCATTTCTATTAAGGTGACAGGATCGTTAAAGATTTCAGGAAAGTTGGATAAATTCTCATCAGTATATGAATTAAAGTTCACCTACAAGGATAAATCAAGTGGAAAATCCGTGACAAACCATGTTCAACCCAATGTTGCTAAATGGTTTACGACAAAAGGTACTTTGGTATCAGAGATCATTGATAAGGATTTATCAATGTATTTAACTACACTCCAAAACAAATTACACCAACAATAAATCGTTTTTTGTTTTTATTATTTATTTCATATATGATTTGATACATATTAAAAAAAAAACTAACGCAAGGTAACTAATTCTTCAGATGATGTAGGATGGATAGCCACACAAGAGTCAAAATCAGCCTTTGTTGCACCCATACGAATAGCAACACCAAAGCCTTGAAGGATCTCATCACTGTCTTTACCAATCATATGAAGGCCGACAACTTTCTCTTCGGGTCCAGTGACGATAAGCTTATAAGCCGTGGGCTCCTTTTCATCAAGAACGCTAAAATACATGTTACCAAATCTAGTTTCGTAAATCTTGATATTCTCATCTCCATATTTCTCACGAGCTTCAGCTTCCGTATAGCCAACGGTACCGATTGTGGGATGAGAGAATACAACGGTAGGAATATTGACATAGTCCAGCTTAGAAGTACTGAAACGGGGACCACCAAAGAGACGATCGGAGAGCTTGCGACCAGCAGCAATTGCGACTATTATGATTGTTTAGAAGAGAGAGAAAAAAAATGAAGGATATCTATATTTTTTTTTTTTTTATTACCTGGAGTTAATTCAGCTTTGCCAACCACATCACCAAGGGAATAGATATTCTTTACGGTAGTATTTTGATATTCATCCGCAATAATTTGCTTCTTGTCATCGAGCTTGACACCAGCAGCTTCCAGGTTTAAACCCTTTGTATTGGGAGCACGACCAACAGCCCAAAGTACCACATCCACCTCGATTTCACCCTTCTGTCCATCCGACACAAACTCCACTGTGATGCCCTCCTCTGATTTCTTGAGAGAGGTTACTTTGGAATCAAAAGTGAATTTGACGCCTTGACTTTGCATATGCTTGAGTAAGGTGTCCTTGACAATGGGATCGAACTTTCTCAAGATTTGCTTTGTACGAGAAAAGATGGTGACGTCTGTGCCGAGTGCATGAAAAATACCTGCAATTTCAACACCGATGTAACCCGTGCCTACCACAGCCACACGCTTGGGTTGTTCTTCCAACTGAAAGAATCCATCTGAGCTGATACCAAGTTCGGATCCAGGGACGTTGGGAATAATGGGGTGACCACCAGTAGCAATCAAAATATGCTGACCTTGGATCTCGATAGGGTCGCTACCTTCCTTTGTAATGTTGATGGTGGTTTCATTCACAAAACTGGCATGACCATGGAAATGTTCAATTTTTTCTTTTTGAAGGTTGGTGTCGTAAATACCATTTAAGCGCTTGATATAGGCATCGCGTTTATTCTTGATGATAGACCAGTTGAATTGAACCGGCCCAAATTCGTAGCCATACCCTTTGGCTTGACGTAAAGTCTCATAGATGGAAGCGGTATTCCACATCACTTTCTTTGGAACACAGCCAACATTCACACAGGTACCGCCCAGAACACTATGGGCTTCAATCAGGGCAACTGTTGCGCCGTGAATACCAGAGGCTCGACGCGCTGCTGCCATACCACCTGAACCACCGCCAATAACCACATAATCAAAGATTTTCTTTGAAGCTTTAGAAACAGGAGCCATTGTTGTTGTATTTAGACACTTTTGTATATGTTGAATTCGGTTAATAGTATTTTGCTATAAAAAAGCAAAAAAAAAGAAAGAAAGGGGAGATGAGAAAAAAAAAAGATAAAAGATTATTTGTTTTTTTTTTTCATTGCTCTTTTATATTTGCATTACAAACCATTTTGTGAGTCTAAATAAAAAAAGGGGAAGAATGAGCGAAACGCACTCATCAGAAATACAATGATAAAAAAATAGTCCAATCATATTTGATTATTAATCGATCGCCCCCTTCTTTCCATCATCCGATTATTAATGTACGTATTTATCATGACTGATGGCCTTTTCATTTCAATCGATACTATTTACTTACCTCTTTTTGTCATTTAATAAAAAAAAATCCTGCGCTTCTTAACTACGCCATGTGTGTACATACACAGCCACACATTAGGATTACGTAATGCTCATCAATCGCGCAAGAAATGCACTCATTGGCCATGAGCTACTTAATTAACATTGGTTTATTATTGTTACTACATTTAAAAAAAATTAGAAGGAATTGACGTGCATCAAATTGATGTGATCCAAATGTACATGTTTGTTTTATAGCCGCTCCCTTTTTTCTGTTGTTACACTGTGGATCACTTGATTTTCCTTTAATGTGGCACATTTTGTGTCCTTTGTAGCATTGGGTTACGCTAAATACTTGAAATGTGCGACTCTAAAAAAAAAAGAGAAACTTGTATGGTCCAATAGAAAAAAAAATCATAAAGAAATTAAGTTGGTTTATTAGGATAACATGTACGTTAGAGTTAAAAGATATGCGGAAGGGGAGTAGTAGTTAAAGAAAAAGAATGATTTGAAAGCAGATTTGTAAAGTAATATTATAAGAGATTTTTTTTTTTTTTTTTTGGTGGCAAATTTTTTTACCAGGAAAGTTTTGCGATCAAACTATTAGGGTAAGTTCGAGAAATGAATTTTCTGGATTCATCCATGACCATAATAAAAGCAGCCCAACCAAAAGGAATAAACCAAAATGCTACAGGGATAGGAGCAGTGAAAAGAACGTCGTTAAAGACAGGAACATACAGGATAATAAGTGTAATAGCAAGAGAGATTATCATAGCGGCAAACAAGTACAAGTTCTGATTAGGTCCCCATAAAGGATTGGCTTGAGTGATAGAAAGTCGACGAGTTCTGGAAGAAAGAACGTTACCCCATTGACAAATAACAAGATTCACAAAGTAGATAGATTGGGCTGTATTGACCATTCTAGTGATTTCGTCAGCTGGAATACCTTGGTAACCTTCTTTTGCTGTCAGATCGGAGAAAGAGAAGAAAATCTTGCTTGGGGGAAGACCATTCATTCCCATATACAAGAAGAAGACGAAATGAGAGGTAACCATTTCCATAATACCAATGAAACCATAAGCATGTAAAAGAAGTTTAGCATTGACAAGACGATCATGTTTGGGACGACGGGGTGGACGATTAAGGAGACCAGCTTCAGGTTTTTCCATCATGAGAGCCATAGAAGGTCCCAAATCTGTAAGCACACAAATAACAATCATCTGGAATGAAGACAACGTTTGAGGACAACCCAAGAAAATATTCACAAGTACTGGCCATAACTCGGACCAAGAACCAGCAGGCAACAAGTAAACAATGACCTTTTTCAAGTTATCAAAGACAAGACGACCATTTTCAATAGCAGGGATAATACTGGAGAATTTATCGAGTAAAATCATATCCGCAGCTTCAATAGCAACATCACTACCACCACCCATCGCAATACCAACATTAGCAGCCTTTAAAGAAGGAGCATCGTTCACACCATCACCAGTCATAGCAACTACATTTTCACGCTTCTGGAATTCCTTGATGATACGAAGCTTTTGATCAGGGGAAGTACGAGCAAACACAATTTCTTCATATTGGCAGACCTGCTCCCATTGTGTATCATTGAGTGTAATTAAATCAGCACCGGACAATAAAAGAGATTTGCTGAATTGACTCGTAACAGCAGCACCTTCCTTATTCAATGTGCTACTCGTATCAGAATCACCATAACTTTCAACATCATTCTTAATCTGACCAAATGTTTTGGGGACATAGGGGACGACATCAGCAATATTCTTAGCATAATCCAAATCAGCCACGGTGTGAGGATGCGTGGTTGTAAAGATACCAATTTCGCGAGCGATAGCAGCAGCAGTAATAGGGAAATCACCGGTGACCATGAAAAAACGAATACCAGCACCTCGACAGACAGAAACTGTTTCAGCACTTTCAGGACGAGGAGGATCCACAATGGCAACCATACCAATAATTGTGAGTTCGGTATTCACCTTGGTAGCCCAGGCAGCAAAACTTGAAGTACCCGCAACAGTTTGCTCGGGTGTTTCATCAGACTTGATTACACGACGCGTCAAAAGTAGCACACGTTTTCCCTCACTAGCCCATTTGGTTTGAAGGTTCAATAAAAGTTCGGTACGCTTTGGTGTGAGTACTTCCTCAGTACCGTCAGAACATAACACCTTGGAACACTTGCTAAGAATGACATCAGGTGCACCTTTACAGAATAAAACCCAATCTTTAAGTCCAACAGAAGTGGTCAAAGTCGAAAGATTGGAAGCCATGGAAGCCTTAAGAGGACGGTTAATAGACATCATCCACTTATTCTTGGAGTTGAAGGGAATTTCAAAAATCTTTTCGGTGTCAGCACGCATTGTTTCAACCGTAGCCTTGGAAGGATCCATACCCTCAGCAAAACGTAAGATGGCAGAATCAGTAGCATCACCAAACACTGTTCTATGAGCGATATCGAGGTGTGAAGTGGTAGAATCGAAGGAGGAACCGTTACACAAAGCTGAAGCCAATTGGACATGACGTAATAGAGGAATCATACCATCCGTAGCCTTATTGTTTGATGAAAAGATCTCTCTACAGACAGCTGAAGTAAACTCTTCTGAGGCGACACTTGCATTGGATACAAACATTTTGTTTTCGGTCAAAGTACCCGTCTTATCAGAACACAAGACATTCACACTACCCAAAGTCTCTACAGTAGTCAATACTTTACATAATACATTGTTTTTCTTCATACGGTTGGCAATCAAAGTAAGACATAAAGTGACGGCAATAGGCATACCTTCGGGAACAAAGGCAACAATAACACTAATAACAGCAATCAAAGCAGCAGATACAGAAAGGAAATCAGGGTAATCACGTCTTAACCAAGCAGCCCAGGTAATCAAACATATACTACCAACGGAAATAGACAAGACAGCAATGATAATAACAAATCTCAAAATCTCAACTTGAAGCGTTGTGCGAGTATTAGGATCAGCCAAAGACAAACGAGCAATTCTACCCATAAGTGTCTTGTCACCAATAGAGACAACCACACCAACAGCAGAACCGTTCAAACAATGAGTACCCATCATGGCAACGTTATGAGTTTCCAAAACATTATCATCGGTAGCTTCTACAGTACCAGGAATAGCATCAGACTCACCAGTGAGAACAGAGCGATCAAATTTCAAATCATCCGAGACCTCAACCAGACGTAAATCGGCAGGAATCTTATTACCCATTCTGATATGAACAATATCACCAGGGACTAAATGAGCAGCATCAATTGTGACAGTCTTTCCGTCACGCATGACTAACGTTTGGGTGGGGAGCATATTGTTAATGGAGTTCATGACACGACTCGTGGACCAATCTTGCCAAGCGGTGAAGAAGGCTTGAACGAAAACAACACACATGAGAATAACAGCCAGGGCTAAATTGAGAGGAGCAGGAGCAGGGTTACCCAAGGGCTTCCAAGAGATATAACAAATGATACTAGCAAACCAAAGTAAACCACAGAAGCCACCGAAAAAATAACCAAAGATTTTTCTTGCCCAGTTACTGGGAGGAGGAGAAATTGCGTTTTTACCGTATTCTGCAACACGAGCCACTGCTTGATCGGTGTCGAGACCTTGTTCAATACTTGTTCTATATTGAAGAGTTAAATCTGGTAAAGAAATCTTGTGGTAAAACGAATCGGTCAAATCTATATGCAGAGAAAAAGAGGAATTTAGACTTTTTAATTTAATTAAAATTAAGTAGTAATAATTTACCATCTACCAAATCCTTTGAAGTCTTTTTGGTATGCTTTGCACCTTTAGCCTGACTTTCGGAAACCGTGATTGAAAGTGTTCTATAAGCGATAATGTTTTGACTGACAGTAGAATCTTTACGTCGAAGACGATTTTTCATCTGGGTCACAGTCTCGGCTGGCTGCTTTTCAGAACTATCAAACTTGATGACCGCAGGCCTGTCTTCATTTTTTTTATTGCCCATTTTGTCAAAAAAAAAGGGGGGGGGGAGATAAAGAAAGGATCTGATCGAGAAGTGAAAATGAAAATAAAAAGTTAAATCAAGATGGTATTTATATGATTGAAAGTTATTGAGCAGAAATAACTCTTGAACCTGTTTACACAACTTTACTTGTTAAGGGTTTGATAAATAGCTCAATCATGAGTTTTGAAAGAAAAAAGCTCTCATTTTTTTTTTTTTTAGGTTTGGGATATCAGAAAAAGTAAATTTTCAATGTAACCCGACAGTTTTTTGAATCACACACTGGCAAATATTTCCCTTTTTTTTTATAAGGGATCAAGAATTACTATAGTCGTAATATATGTGACAAATCTTATTGTCCTGTGATGAAATGAAAGGTCAGGATCCAAATATGTCTTGTTTTTTGAAATTAAGATGTACTTTTTCGCGTTAGGGCTATTTCAATTTCCAAATCAAATGTTGTATTTACTTTCGACAGCCAACAAAGTGAGATTATTAATGCTGTGGAACCAATTCTCAGATCAGAAAGTAGCAGTCTTTGTATTTGAGGTATATCAAATAAAGACAGAGTTTTGTGTAATTATCCTCGAGAGAATGCGTGGTGTTTTTTATTATTATGCGTTATTGGAAAAGTGACGCATGGGAACAGCATATATAAAAAAAATAAAAATAGATAACGGGTCGGACATTTCCATTACCAATGGAACAATAACATAAATCAAAGTATTTATATACAAAAAAAAGGGGGCGTCATTGACCATGTTATTTTTTTTCTTCTATGTATTATGATGTGCATACTGTATGAAGTTATTAAAGGTATAACTTTGGAGATTGAAACCATCATTGTGTCAATATAAATCGTATGGTAAAACTCTGATATAGATAGGCAAAAATTGAATACAGATGAATAAATGAGAGGTTTATTCAAATAATTCTTTTTCTGGTGCACACAGTGTGCAGGAATAGACCCTATTGCAAATTTTCTCCGCTTTTTTTATATGGTCGTGTTACCACCAGCCGTTAAAAGCTGCGGTTCAAAACTCCGTGGTAATTTGGGAATTTGTTCAATATTTTAAAAAAGATGTTCGCTCACTATCTCTGAAAAAAAGTTGCGGCATATTCATGACTTGCATTATCCTCCGAAGAAAAAAGTTTGGCAACTAATCAAAAGATGAAGTACCCTAAATGATGGAAAGTCAAATATGTTTGATCGTGCACAAAATGAAGCTTCTAATCGAAAAAATCATGGAAAGAGATATTTTTCCAGGGTCACAAAACGCGCTTAATATACCAGTATTTGTAGCGTGAGGTAAAAAGAGTATATTGCCTTATTAAAGCACGTTGGACGAAAAAGCAGTACGAATAAGTGCCAGTATGGTCCATCTTGATGAATAAATTATAGCTTACATTTACCAACATACGATAATATCTAGACGTTTAAAGAAGCAAAGATTGAAACATCTCTTCGTCTAGTCTGTAAAGGGTAACTGCTTATTCAAATTTACAAATCTATTATGTTTGGCAAAAAGAATAATTTCTGACAGACAAAACGAAAAAACACATACAGTTGTATTTTAGATATTTTGTTTAGTTAAACAAGGCTCATCGAAATTATCTACAACTTAGACTTAAATATAGAATAATCTTTTAGAGTTAGCCGAGAGATAAGATTACTTGATTTTGCTAGATGCAAATATAATAACATAAAGAATAATGCTTAAACGTGTACGCGCACATAAAATATGAGTGATATAATTTATATTTAAATATGTAGCAACGTGTTTTTTTATCCTATAATAACATTGCTGTACCTCAATTTAAGTAACTAAACAGTAATAAGAATGGTAGATAACTGTGCTTAACAAATTTGAGGCAATATTTTTTTTTTTTTTGGAAAAATATAAATCTCTCAATGCTAATAATAAAATCACTATCTGCTTTTTCAACGATTTCTAATAGCGATATATATAAAGTATATAATTATTTGAGTTATACTATTTCATCTTAACAAGCTATGCGTATGTATGAAGAAAAAAGAGTGATTTTTAAGTTTCCAATACCAACTTCCTCTTGTTTTTCGAAAATATAAGTAAAAGCTCTTATGGTGACACCAGGTTTATTTTGATGAGCGGAAATTTAAACATCTGTGTTTTTGTTTTTTAATAAAATGCCTCATTTCAAATTTTATTTTAAGAATTCTGTGCGAAAACTGAGTTGGAAGAAATCTTGGGTATGTGCACCTACAGACTCGACTTTCAACTGTAGAAAATTCATATACAACACATCTTGCCAGATCAGTCCATATCGTAAGGCTTAGGATTTGCTTCGCCTCCGCGAATGTTCTATAAAAGAAACTATGACCCGCATGTGTTAAAAGTTTATTCATGCAAGAATCTAAAAAAAAAAAAAAAAAAAAGACAATCGAAGTATATTCAGCAATCAGGTCGACTGCTTTTAGCCATTGACATCATAGCTGATATGAAGGGATAATGTCACATTATCTTTAGTTTGGTGACACATAGTTGCTTAAGGGGTGTGTTTTGTAGAAAAAAATAAATAGCTTAATTAGCTCAAAATTATAATAGTATAATATTCGGAAAATAAAGCCCACATGAGAATCGTTTTTGGTTGTCACTGTTATGTGATCATAGCAATCATGGGAGATAATTTTCAGTTGATCTGATTTCAACGACGTAATTAGTGTTTAATTGCTTTGAGTAATCGCAAAAAAAAAAAAGTCTATCCGAATAGATGTTTATTCAGCTAAAAATTGGAAAAGTGTGTTCTCTAAAAAAACCATTATAGGTATTCGCTGTTTTTTTTATCGAAAATATTTTAGGAAACGAGCAATTTTTGCCTGACAAACAGTCTGGTAAACTTAAAAAACAATTAAGCTATATGCCTTTCCAGTTATGATTTCAGACGCCATTGTATCAGGCCAATAGATCACCATGAACTTAATGGTGTTACTGATAAACCCCAAACAATAAAAATTGTGGCATGGGATAACTTATGTCAATAACGGGTTGGGTACTTTTCCACCTCCTGGTTTGAGGTAATAAACCTTATATTTTTTGGGCTTCCCGATACTGTGGCGCGTTAAAAAAATAAGGTTATTTGCACATATATGGAAATATAGAGCACTCGAAATTTGTGAAACCATAGTTATAATAAAGAAGATAATTATTGTAAGCATATGGACCCTTCTATCATAAATATAGCCATCTTATAAATAAATATTTATTTTGTCTGCATGAGTATATAATTGGAAAAATTATTGAATTTGCATATATCTCATATATATAAAGATATGAGTGTTGTAAAATAGTGCCCATTTTAGAAATAAGGTTGGGCTACAGCATCCGAGATCTCATCATTGGATGTGATACTAATGGGAACAAGCCAGCAAATAAACAACAGCACTGTTTGAATGGAGATAGTGTTAGATCTTGACAATTTGGACGTAAATGGCTCAATTCTGAAGCTTTTCTGTTAAATTGAATAGAGTAGGACAATGTCTTTCAAATGAGACCGTAATCAAGTCTCCTACCAGCTTATAAGCCGCCATTTTAATTTTATTGTTACACATATGTTACATTTATGGGAGAGGGATTTATTCCATTCGACGTCAAAATATAATATTTCATAATCACACAGGCGTAATACTAACTCATGATTGAGTTATTTATCGTTTCGAGGCACACGCAAATATTTACTAGCGAAATAAGAGCCATTTATGCGGGTAAAGATAATGCATTTGTTTTACAAAACTTATAACATAATTGGCAGTCATCATCTTTAATTTTTTTTTTTAAAAATCATATAAATACCGTAGTCTTCACTGACTTTTCCCATTTTATCACTCAACTCTCTTCGCTTCTCACTTTCCTTGTCTTCACAGTATAAAAAATGAACACAAGTTCAAGTAGTCATCAACAAGATGATCGTCCTAACATAATTCAATTCTCTGATAATCAAAATGCCAACATTTTGCACACCAGATCTCACAAGGATGAAAGACGTCTTCGACGCAGAGAGTCAACAGCAAGCCATGCCATTATTGCGTATAGAACATTATCTATCACTGTGTCTGAAAGTCAAGCTAAGGGTGTTAATAAATCGAAAAAGTCAAAACTTGAGAAACCTGATATTGCAGAAGGTAAAAAATTAAATCAAATCAAAAAATTTGGTTACACGTACTTATACAAATGAATTAGATTTAACTAGTGCAACATATCACCAGATATCTCTTCTTCAAATCGGTCAACAATATAGAACTAGTCTTGAGGCTGGTCTTGAAACAGAGCAAGCAATTTCTCGTGTTGCTGAATACGGCAGAAACGCAATCTCTCCCCCTCCCAGCAACTGGACCAAAAAAATTATCAGCTATTTCTTTGGTGGATTCTGTAGTTTATTATGGATTGCAAGTATTATTTGTTGGATTTCATGGAAGCCTTTGGGTAATCCAAACCCATCGCCACTTAATTTGGCTCTTGCTGTCATTATCATGTTTGTTATCTTGCTTCAAGCTTTCTTCAATGCCTGGCAAGATTGGTCCACTAGTCGTGTTATGAATTCAATCAACAATATGCTCCCCACTCAAACGTTGGTCTTGCGTGATGGCAAAGTTGTTACTATTGATGCCGCTAATTTAGTTCCAGGCGATCTTGTTCATATCAAGATGGGTAACAAAATTCCTGCTGATTTACGTCTTATCCAGGTGTCGGATGACTTGAAATTTGATCGCTCTGTGCTCACGGGTGAGTCTGATGCTATTCCTGGTACTGTAGATGCTACTGATGATAATGTTTTGGAAACTCATAACGTTGCCATGATGGGTACTCATTGTCTGAACGGTTCTGCTGTTGGTGTGGTTGTCTCTATTGGTGACAAGACACTCATGGGTAGAATTGCTCGTTTGTCTTTGGCTGATCCTAATACTCGCACAACGCTTCAAGTTGAGATTTTGAGATTTGTTATCATTATTGCTGTCTTGTCTATTTCTGTTGGTAGTATATGTTTGATTACTTGGGCTGCTTGGTTAAGAGTTGACTACCCTGATTTTCTTTCGGTTTCTGCTGCCTTGGTTGCTATTATTAGTGTTATCGTTGCTTTTGTTCCCGAGGGTATGCCCATTGCTGTTACCTTATGTCTCACACTGGTTGCAAACCGTATGCAAAGGAGTAATGTATTATGTAAAGTATTGTCAACTGTTGAAACATTAGGTAGTGTCAATGTGTTGTGTTCCGATAAAACCGGTACTTTGACTGAAAACAAGATGTTTGTCTCCGATGCTTGTATTTCTGCCGAAGAGTTTACATCTGATTCTATTCGAGGAATGTTCTCATCTCCAAATAAGACAACCAATGATATGCTTCCCCAATTCCGCCAGGTCCAATTTGCTGCTGCTCTGTGTAATGGCTCTTCCTTTGACTCTTCTACTTCTCACTTAGAGGTATCCCAAAGAACTGTATTCGGTGATGCTACTGACTCTGCTATCTTGAGATTTGCTGAAAGTATTGATCCCACCAATTATACCGTTGATACTATTAGAGCTGACACCGAAAAGATTTTTGAAATTCCCTTCAATTCCAAAAACAAGTGGATGATGTCTATTTGTCGCCCTCTCAAGAATTCTATGGCCGAATGCCTCTCTACTTTATCCGAAAATGTTGATGTCAATAACTGGATTTTATTCTGTAAGGGTGCTCCTGACGTTATTCTTAACAAGTGTACCAAGCTTTTACTCCCTAATGGTAATGAAGTTGAGTTCACCGATAAGCGTGCTGAAGTAATTTTAAATCTTCAAACAAAATGGGCTAGTGAAGGAAAGCGTGTTTTACTTTTGACTCGTCGTGTCATCAATCCTGAAGAAACCCCAGAAAACAGTATTGCTGGTACCTCTAGTTTCTCTACCTGGGCTACCAAAATGAACACCGGACTCACTATTATTGGTATGGTTGCTATTGTTGATCCCCCTCGTCCAGAAAGTGCTGAGACTGTACGTGTTTGTCGAAATGCGGGTATTCGTTTTTATATGGTAACTGGTGACTTTCCTACTACTGCTGCTGCTATTGCCCGTGAAATTGGTATCTTTACTACTCTTCATCCGCATACTATTAACGACTTGGACCCTACTGCACTTATCGAATATATCCCCAAATATGCTCCTAAAACATTTGTCGCTACGACGGGCAAAAAAGTTACTGATGCTGAAAGCTGTACTTCTGCTGATTCTAACAGTACTCTTGATCAAAAGGACGAAAAGGAACTTTCTGGTAAAGGTTGCAAATCTCTTTTGTTATCCGGTGGTGATATTATAACTTTGAATGATTCTCAATGGGAGCAAGTCTGCCAATATAAAGAAATTGTGTTTGCCCGTACTTCTCCAGATCAAAAGCTTCGTATTATTAAGGAGTTTCAAAAGCGTGATAACATAGTTGCTATGACTGGTGATGGTGTGAACGATGCTCCTTCTTTAAAGGCCGCTAATGTTGGTATTGCTATGGGTGGTGGTAGTGATGTTGCTATTGAGGCCGCTGATATGATTTTGCTCGATAAATTTTCCAGTATTGTTGCTGCTATTGAAAACGGTCGTCTCGTCTTTGATAACTTGAAGAAGGTCATTGTTTACTTGTTGCCTGCTGGTTCTTGGTCCGAATTATGGCCTGTCATTTTAAATATTTTCTTGGGTTGTCCTCAAACTTTGTCATCATTCCAAATGATTGTTATCTGTGTTCTTACTGATTTGTGGCCTTCCATGGCCCTGATGATGGAAAAACCCGAGGCCGGATTATTAGAGCGCCCACCTCGTCGACCCAAAAGCGATCGTCTAGTCAATGCTAAGCTCCTTCTTCACGCTTATGGTTTTGTTGGTCTCATGGAAATGCTTTCTTCTCATTTTCTTTTCTTCTTGTACATGGGAATGAACGGTCTTCCTCCTAACAAGATTTTTTTCTCGTTCTCTAATTTGACAGCCAAGGAAGGTTACGAGGGGTTCACATCTGATGAAATCACAGCTTTGATTAATACTGCTCAATCTATTTACTTTGTCAATCTCGTTATTTGTCAATGGGGTAATGTCTTATCTACCAGAACCCGAAGACTTTCGATTACTCAAGCAAATCCTTTGTGGGGACCTAATCAAAACTTGTACTTGTTTGCTTCGATGATTGCTTCCCTTACAATTGCCATTATTGTTCTCTATGTCCCTGTATTTAACACATATCTTCAAACCGCTCCTGTTCCTATCAAATTCTGGTTTATTCCTTTTGGTTGGGCTGCATTCATCATGGTGATGGATGAATCTAGAAAGTTTTTGGCTAGAACTTATCCTACTAGCCTTTTTGGAAAATTAGCTTGGTAAAAAAAAATGATTTTTGTCCGTCATCTTCTTGGCTTTTGCATATAGTCTTCTGTACATATTTCTCTTAACAAATACTTAAACCTTATCACATAATAAAAAAAATCGCTTTTTACTTTTCAATATCGTGCGGTACATGTCAAACAGTTGGTTCTGATGGTATCTAAATAACAAGTTTAATTATCTATTATCGTAAAAAAAAAAAAAAAATTGATATAAACAGGTCATGAGCAAGTTTCATTCCGCCAATAAAATTTATCTAAAAAACAAAACAAAAAAAAAGCCAGTATAATATGGTCTTTCTTATTCTTTCAACAAAAAAGATGAAAGACTGTTGGAAATATATCGCATTTGCATACGGAGGCATAGAATTTATGAGCCGTACCAATAGTGTATTTGATGATTATAATATGGAGTTTATCCAGCTTGTAACCGAATATTATTCAATACTTTATAATCGCTACGATTTTATGATACATATTGTCAGACAATGCGACCGAAACATCACTCGATTAAAGAGTATTGAAACTAAACTACATGCTTCGAACCAAAATATGCGGTTTAGTCAGTTGGATATGATGGAAATTGTATCGATATGTGTGGAATTAAACAACTGTCTTGATACTCTTGCTGAAAGAAATGCACACCTAAGACAAGGTTGGATTCTATACAGTGAAAAGATAGACAATATGTTGACAAGGTTCCAAGAAAGTAGATGTGCTTACTGGCTTAAATATACCTTGTTTGGTATTGCAGAAGGATCGATTTTTCTTAACACGATTCTTGACAACACTCCGTTATCTATCTTTTGTGGATTTTTAGTAGTTCAACTTGCCATGTTTTGTACTTCATATGAAAAGTTTAGTGTAGAGATGATTATGAGTAAACTAGAAGAACGTATTGCAGGAACTTGTCTGGAATTGTCTGATTACAACAACAGAATCTATTCTATAAAACTGTATAGTGAGAGATATCAAAGATCTGCGGATTCGAACGTACTACGTATTTTTTGTTCTGGTGCCCGGGTAAATGTTCAAACGGTTAAAATGATTAATGAAACAACAGAGATGCAAGTTAAATTGCAGGAGCTGATGAATGAATCGAGAAGAAACGCATTGAATATCAATCGAATAATTATTTCAGAAGGTGTCGATAATTTTTTGGCTCTTTCCGGTATAGTTAGATAACAGCGTAAATGAAATGAATAAAATATAAACCTAGTTTTTATTATTTTCATAAGGGCACGAGGGAAATAAAAATAAAAAGTGCCCAATACACAAATAAATTCTATACTTTATAAACAGGCTATGATTGTTGTTGGTTGATGATGGCGTGATAGTTTTCAGAGTTACGCTTTAAAATGTCCAATACAGGACCGAGAAGACGGGTGAATGCTTTTTTACCAAGAGTAGCACATTTGAGTCTACCATGTGCCACAACAGTAGCAGCTCTAGGACTATCATTTAATAAAGCCAACTCTGCATAGTGATGTTAGTTGCAATTATTAAACAAATGATGTATTCATAAATTTTTACCTCCGAAATAGGAGCCTCTCTCCAGTTGATTTACTTTGTTTTGAATGCCATCAGCATTAGTTTTTAATACGATTGCTTCACCAGACTCAATAATATAAAATTGATCTCCTACGTCACCCTGCTTTACAACCTCCTGTCCATCCTCGAAATAAACAGATTCCAAGGCATCAGCGATTTTGTGTTGTTCATAAGATTCAAGTGATTTTAACAAGTTGACTTCAGACAAGAAGATTTCATACATGCGTCTTTTACGCGATGTGTTTTCCATAAGAATAGTTCTGAAAGTAATACGATCTAAAGCCCAAAGAACAGAATCTGAGGTTGTAATAATTGTTGCGGCACGAGGTGCGTTATACATTAAAGCTAATTCACCAAAGCTACCACCTGCTTCGTAATTTGTTACTTTAGTTTCACCAATAAAACAATCCAAAGTGCCTGACTCAACTACATAGAAAAAATCTCCAACACCACCTTGCTCAATAACTGTTGTTTCATTGGGAACGCGTTTTTCAGACATGGCGTTAACGACGTCTAAATATTGCTCCTCGTCTAAATTGCGAAACAAGAAGTTATTTCCTATACTAACTTTGATACGTTCAGCTTGTGTTTGGGACTTGGGAATAACAAGCTTAACAAAGTCTTGATTGGCACTTGGTGCCATGGATTCAGCACTAACAGAAGTACGTCTACCACGGTTATAATTTGTAGGGGGTAAAGAAGGCAAAGGTTCGGTTGAGAAATTGTCATGTTCTTCATCATCTTCATCTTCATCTTCATCCTCCTCGTCTTGTTCATCTTGGTGACTCATATGAGTGTCACCCCAATTAATAGCTTGATGTTCTACATGGTCAAGCTGCTGTGCCTGTTGCTCACACAAAGGATGCAAATCATTGGTATTGGCTACAGTTAAAAAAATAAAGCATATTAATATGGAAAAGTGTGAAAGAGGCAAAAGAAAATTTTACTATCAAACATCTGGTTATTGTTACTGTTGCTGTTTCTATATGCCATACGTTGTTCCTCGAGTTTACGGATAAAGAAATTCGAACAGAACTGGAGAACATCGGCGGGTTGCTCCATACAGTATTCGTTATGTAAATCAGTTAGAAGTTGTGTATATTCATCTGTTTGAGGTGCAAACTCAAAAGGCTGTTCATCGGTCATCATTTTTTCTAATATAAAAACCAGTGGTAAAGAAAGCAAAAAAGAGGAAAACTCTCAGGCGATTTCACTTTAAATTCAGACACGGTAAATAATTTTTATTTTTCAGATGATATGCTTACCTTTTTTGGACGAAACAAAAGAAAAAAAATCAGATGAATTGCGGATTATATTGAGACGTCTTACTAATAATGGGTTAAAACTTGTGGAGGTAAAGCAGATTTATTGAACGAAAAAACATCATATTTTTATTTAAAGTTTGAGCCTTTTGACGGGATCTGTCTGTCTAAATTGTAACAAGAATTGATGTCCCTTTACCGGAGTAACGTAAAGGTTTTTTTTTACTCACGAAAATACCAAAGCCACAAACACCACCAAAGCTTCTATTCTTACATTTGAGTCAAATACTGATTAATGACAACTGCAACCAGATCACCTGCTTGGACTCTCTTTTGATAGGTTCCGATAGAAACAACTTGTGGCACCGAATTTTTAATCCGTTCAGGTGCACCAGGTCTTTCTCGAACATACCAGCACCAAATACTTAAATTGTAATTACATGCAAGAGGTTTAGTCTACTTCTTCATCCAAATTTTTCATTTTTTGTTCCCTTAACATCAACTTTCGATAGATTCACATAAAAGTTACGTGATAATTGGTGCGATCGGTAATAACCGGCTATTCAAGCAGTCAAGGAATTATTAATATTACGGGATAAAGATAGGTCACGGACTGACAGTACTAAAAACAATGAAACAAACTCGTTCTATGAGTTTTGTCACCAGGTGACTAATGTCTTTACTAAAAATGTATCTTACGCTGTAATCTCGTAAGTATAGGTTGCTATGTTCACCCACGAATGACAGCACAAGGTTATAAAAAGTTTAAATAAATACCCGCTTTTAAATTAAAGAGCATATTAATGTTGACTTTTAGATTAATAGCAGAAGACAAAAAAAAACGTGTTGCAAAATTACACAAAGCCTATCTTTATGGACATTTTTACTGCTACATATAAATATCCCGATCAAAAAAAAATATCAAGTGCGTCACTCAAGTGACAGGCTTAATTAACATCCCTGCCGGTAGTGCCGACAAACAGACAAAAAAATCATACAATTAAAGAGACAAATATATAAAAGACAACGAAGTTTAGAGTTTAAAAAAAATTTATTATAATAACAAAAATAAGATATTCAGGAGAATGAACTAAAAAATAAATAAGAGATTAATATGGATGATCAATGAAGATTATCTTAATAAAAAATAAATTTTATGGTTCTCTTTTTTTTTCAGTCTTTGGAATTTTTTTCTTTCATCGGAGATCTCAAACTGAGCTGGGTTTAGTAGCATTATAGTTGTAGTTCATCAGATAAAAAAAAGAGAGCGATAAAACCTATTTATTATTTAAGGTAGAAGAGTACTTACATTATTGTTATTTAGATAAAGAAAAAAAAAATTATTGCTGAAGAAATCGCGCTTTTATACTTTTGAATATTAACCCGCAAAAATTTTTTTACTGCTTTTTTTAAAAGTCCCTTTCGGACTGTCTTACAAAATTCTTTCAGATAAAATTTAATTTTTATCATGCTAAACCAATTATAAACAGTCTGCATATCCACTACTACATTGGGATATATCTGCTCGTAGCATCTCTTGTATACATATCATATTCTAGTTCGTATATATAAGCAAGTTTGTTGCAGTAACTTAAACATGGGTTTATCAACCTAAGGAGTGAAACCAAATTCTAAAAATTAACAGAAAACCCCAGCATAACACGACGGCTGCCGAATTACGATCAACGAGCGAGTTTATAATAAGTTTGATAAGATGAATTTTTTACGCGTCTTTTAATGTATCGTTCTATAAAGTTCCCAATTTCCCCCAATGTATTGTATGCCTTTCAGTGGCTTCACAAATATGTTAGTACCCGACGTACTTCCAAATCGAGAAGAAAATTATTTTTTCACGGACTGTCAATTATCACCATACATTTTTGCACTACGAAGTAGATACATAGCTGTGTGCAGATAGTAAATTCAATAATAAAAAGAAAATAAGGCAAATACAAATTCAATGTCTAAAACATGACTTTTATTTTTGTTTGTGAAAAAAAAGGATAGCAGGGTGTATGAGATATGATGATAATGTTTATAATGTTTATAAATGATGCTTTTACTCTTCTTTTTTGGCTTTTGCAATCGCCAATAAATCGGCATATTCACCTGAGCGAATACACATTTGTTGGAATATACTGTTATCTCTGGTCATTAAATCATAAGGCGTGTCAAATTCTTTGACTTCGCCTTGATCCAAAACCAAGATGCGATCATAATCTGCAACAGTACGAATACGATGAGCAATACAAAGCAAGGAAGAATCTTTGAATTCGGTACGAATGGTTTGTTGAATCTTATGATCGGTATCGAAATCTACAGAGGAAGTAGCTTCGTCCATGATAATGAAGGTTGATTTCTTGACAAGAGCACGAGCTAATGCAATCAATTGACGTTGACCTTGAGACCAATTACTTCCGTTTTCACTGACAGGCGAAGAAAGGTTGATGTTCTCGACAGTAGATCCATTATTTAATTCAACGTTGTTATCACCGCTTGTATTTCCTGTTTGACCATCAATCAGATGAGAGCGCTTCAAAGCAGCCCAGAGTTCAATATCATCGTGTTGATCAAAAGGATCCAAGTTACTACGAAGAGTACCTGAGAAAAGGACAGGGTCTTGAGGAATAATGGTTAATCTAGATCTAAGTACATCGAGACCAATGGTATGGATATCCACGCCATCAATTTCAATACTACCGCTAGTAGGATCCATAAATCTGAAAATAGATAATGCCAATGTAGATTTACCAGAGCCCGTGCGACCTACAATACCAATCTTTTCGCGAGGGTTGACTTTGAAAGATACTTCACGGAGAACTGGTGGATTCTCTGGTGCATATTGCATAACTAAGTTCTTCACTTCCATGGCACCTTGTTGGGGCCAGTTAGAGGCGGGCTCAGTTTCAGGAATTTCAGTTGGTGGTTCTTCTTCAACATCGAGATACTCATGTACACGTTCAATGGCATTCATATTCATTTCGTTAACTGCGTACATACGTACACACCAAAGGACATTGTGAGTAAAAGTCAATGAATAACTAAGGGAAAGACCAGCTAACCCGGGATTGATCCAGTTACGGCCAAGAACCAACACAAAACCGGTACAGAAACCAACAAAAGCACCAAGTACATCGACACGACAATGAAGCCAACGGTTAGTAGCCCACATCCACAAGAAAGGACGATTGTTGCTGTCAATTAAGTTGTGGTTCTCGTTGATGAATCTGAACTGAGCACCAAAGGCACGAATGGTTGCAACACCGTTAACACTCTCGTTAAATTGAACGTAAATTGGACTACGAGAGACAGAATTTAAACGCTTAAGATCACGAGAGGTCTGGAGATAATATGAACCGATAAAACAAAAGACAATACCGATAAGGACACCAGGAATAATAAATGCGGGTGTTACACTAGAAATTAGCAAAACAACGCATAATGTGGCGATAATAGAGTACATCAAGAAAGAAAGAGAGGGAGCAACTTCTTGATCGATAGTTGCCAAATCAGAAGAAAATCTGTTGACTATACGACCCAAGGGAGTGGTATCATAGAAGCGAACCTTAGCACGAAGAATACGATTGAGGAGTTGAGAATGAATCTTTTTAGAGGCACTCAACGAACCACTGAAGAGAATGAATGTACGAAGGGATGTCATGAGCAAGGCAACACAGCCGATTAAAAAGTATACACCCAAATAATACGATGCGTCAACATCGTTACCCTTAATAGCCTCGGTAATGCTATAAATAGGTTGATAAATATTCAAGATGTTGGTATATCCTGAAATAGAGTGACCAGGATTTGTAAGTGAGAAAACACCAACAGAAGCAGTAGAAGGATCCTTTTCAACCTCTCCATAAGCAGCAGACCAAACCTTAATCCAATAATCTTGGCTTAAAACACAAATTTGGGCTAAACAAAACAAAACAATAACGGTCATCCAAAACTTAAGACCACCAGATGCATCAATATATGTCTTGTAAACGGACCATGTAACACCACCTTCAGCACGTTCCTCGTCCTTTGTTAATTTACCGCCGGTAGCACCATCTTTGTTAGCCTTTTTAATCATATTCTTGGGTACAGTGGGAATAGGTCCATCTACCGCAGCCTCTTCGGCAGAGTTAGCCTTAGCTTCTTCTGACTTGGAAAGCTCTTCACCGAGTGCACCTGAATTCAACAAATCCTTGGGTTTACCAGCATCGACAACTTCACCATCCTTCATTGCAACAATATAAGCAGCACCGTTGAGACAAAGACCGACGTGATGTGTGACCAAAATGACTGTTCTGTGTTTCATTAGTTTACCGATCAAACAATGCTCGTACAAGTGCTTGGCCGTATGAGCATCAACCGCACTAAGACAATCGTCAAGAATAACAGTGTTGGCTTGAGAATATACTGCACGAGCAATAGCAACACGTTGTTTCTGTCCACCACTTAACGTAATACCTTTCTCTCCTACCTCTGTAGAATCGCCAAACTCAAGGATCTCAAGATCACGAGTCAAAGCAGTCATATAAAGTACATCTTCGTAACGTTCTTCATCAAAAGGCAAACCGAATAAAATATTATCACGAATACTACAATTTTGAAGCCAGGCAGATTGAGCAACATAAGCTATACCAGATACAGCACCGCCAAGGGGACTTGTCTTATTAGGGATAACACGAGGTAAGATGGCCTGACCAGATAAGCAATATGTCTCGCCTAGCAAACTGCATAACAGAGTTGTTTTACCGGATCCAGTGGGACCACAAACAATGGAAAGTTGACCGATGGGGAAGTTAAGATTGAGATTTTTGACGGATGGCTTGTTATAACTATCCCTGTGGCTGTCCCAACTAAATGTAGCATTATCAACAAAACCAAGCAAAGTACCATTATTAGAAGCATCGGTAGTTCTTTGGACAGGGAGTTCAACTTCATCTTCACCCAGGAATTTTTCAATACGCTTGATAGAAACATTACATTGAAGTACTAAAGATAACAAAAGAGGGAATTCATCAAGTGCACCACGGAATGTATTGAATAAAGCCAATGCTGTGAAAGCAATTGAAGCAGTCAATTCATTGTTTTCGGTATAAACGTAGAATACGGTCACCATGATTAAAATAGGTATAAAAAACCAAGCATTGACCATCCACATGAACATCATTAAACGGGAGCGAATTGCCTTCAATTCAAATTCTCTGGCTTTGATAATACGCTTTTTAAACTCGCTTTCCCAAGCAAAGAATTTAACAATACGAATGGCAGACAGTAATTCATTCATCAATTTAAGACGTTTATCGGTAGCTGCCATAACGGAAGTATGGAGGGATTCGAAACGAGAACCAACAAAGTAGGTAACAGGCTGGCACAATAACATGACAAGAACACCCCAGAGAGCAGCATTACCCAAAAGTTTATATAAACTCCAGATACTCAAAACGATTTGAATAGGATAGCAATAAACATAGAAAATATACGCCATAATTTCTGCAGCCTTTTGAGCATCGACAGATAACAAATTGTTAACATTACTCTTGGTATCCTTTTCATCTGTTTCGCCCCCTTCAGTTTTAGTTGATCCACTTTCGTCTCGTCGACGGAGGGACTTGGAGAATACTTCACCGATAATAACGGATTGCAGACGAATACCGAGGGTACGACCAATGTGAAGACCTTGCTGGAGTAAGAGCGATTGAGCTGAATTAGTGACGAATAAACCGAGAACATAAAGGAAAGCGGTGGAAACAGGCTCATCGTGGGGGTTTTCGATATATTTGATGATCTTGTTTAAAAAGAGGGGAGGTCCAAATACAAGAATAGTCCAACCTAAGCAGTACACAGTCTGTACAAAGTAAAGCCAATAGTAAGTTTTGGCAAAAGTTGCAATGATACTTGGGGATGATTTTTTTTGGTTAAAATCAACAAGTGTGTTTTTAGCCCTGTTGCTAGGAATCAACTCAAGCAAGTCTTTATCGTCTAATGTGCGCTTATGACCTTCCTTCATCATCACATTAACCCAGCTAAACATAAATTTAGAATAAAGTGAATCACGATTCTCATTTGTCATAACACGACCCTTAAAATAGATTAGATCACATTGCATACTCAGCATAAACAATTACTTACATTTTCGGTAATGATGGGCTTTGTAGTCGCAAGACGGGTCTCATTGATAACAATTGCAATTAAAACAAGGTCAATGAAGAAAGTGCAGAGAGCTATACAATAACCAGACCCAGCCTTTCCGGCCAAAATGTAGAAGGATCGAACATCAATTACTCCGACAAAGATATCGATCAGGTATAACAAATTCAATTGATTACAGATGGTATTTGAGAGGGGGTTGTATTTGTCAGATAAATAGATATTTACAATAGACAATATAAGAGAGTAAGCCTAAATTGCGCATGTCAGTATATACATCTGATGACCACATTACAAATTACTTACCCAAAATACAATATGACTGCCATAAGCTACAAGAACATCATATTTGTTGTTTTCGTTCGCTGAGAAATCATACTCCTTTTGAGATATTCTTTTAATAGCAACAATGAACAACCCGAGTTGGATTAAGGAGAACAGCAATCTTGACAAGTTAAAAATTGTCCAACGAGAGGCCTTGATTTCTACATCCATTGTGATGGTATCAATAGAGACATTGTCGTCGTATGAATTGTTTGTGGTGGTGCCATACGTATTAGAGGTAGGAAGAGTGCTGGTCTTGTTGATAAGAGGTGCGTAGCCTGGCTTTTGTGTTTTATAATATTTCACGCTTGCCATTACAACGATCTTTAATGACCAGACAAGAATGGCGATTAAGACAAAACCATTAATAATGCTAACAAACGACATTGCGGTTAGTGTTAAGAGTAAGTGGTTTTTTCTTGCTTTTCTTTATGGTACTAACGTTTCCCTGAAGCATGGCGCAAAATCGTCGTCTATCCATGGTTCCTAAAACATTGATACTATAAGAATTATATTTACTGATTCAATTGATATTTTATGCTTACAGATAAGTCGCAATGATGCTCCATCTAAAAAATGATAAAGAATAATTGAATGATCAAAGAAGGAGAAAATTTTTATTTAGATCCTACAAATAGAGTATTTCAATCCAAAATGAGATTGTTTTTTTCACTTCCGACAGGTAAACCCTTTTGCTTTGGTTTGTCTGGCCCGTGTCTGTGGCATGCACCGGATTTCCCCGCTTTGTTTTTCTAAAATGAGCATAAGAACATAAAATATTTCCGAAAGAATGGTATATAAAGTTCAATGAAGTGGTTAATTTCCATATTCGCCAAAGCGTACAAGATCACAATACATCTACAATGTTTGCCATTTTTTTGTAGATTCAAGTAGGCCGCAGCATCGGCAAACAAATAATCGGCGGGGTTTAACCTGATGTTCAAATTTGGTATAATTCAAACCTCGTCGGAAAATCTATAGTATCATCAATATTCGTTATAATTAAGGTAACGAAAAAAATGTCAAATTTCGATTCTACAATAACCGGGGGCGAAAAATTATTCTCACGTTTATATCATGGCCTTTTTTTTGCATTTCGACACGTTTATAAGGTATAATTACAGTCATTGTTACCTTATGTGTATGATTCACAAAGCATTGACGTTATTTAAATATTTACTTACCAATAGATTGTGAGTGATCAAACTTTTTATTTCTTGAACTAACTGGGATCATCACAAAAAAAAAAAGTGGGGGTGACTCGAACGGTCAATGCTCAATTCAAAGCACGACTGAATTGTGTGTTATGTGAATTACCTTGTAGTTTATTTAGAATTAAAGGTATAAAAATAAAAGAGAATATAAAAAAATGGACATGTTAAATTAAATTATATTGCTCATAATCGTTTAGTATAGAATTCTAGAGATCTATGGGATGGCACTAAACAGATTTAGCCATATTGTTGGCAGCCTCTTCATTAGCTTGAACAACAGGTTCCTTTGCAAAAATGGAGATTGGAACATTTTCATTACTAGCTGACATAGACATATCATCAAACAGGCCTTGGGCTACATGTGTAGGCTTGGCATTTTTGATTACAGGAATAGTCAATATTTGAGTAGATGTGACATGGATTGGTTCACTGCAGACTTCACACAACGACGCTTGTGGCTTGAAAATATCCTATAAACGTGTCAGCCTCAACCATTAATAATTAAATGTTAAAACTTACTGAACAATAAGAGATGCTTGCTGCAGAACCAACCGTTAGAGTTTCGCATTCTGTTACGACTTGAAGGGATGTATCGATAAAGGGAACGTATGAGCCATCAATTAAAAATGCTGATCTCGTGATCATAGGGTTATCATTTACAGTGTTTGAACCGGCCACGGTTACCGTTTTAGTTTGCACTGAGCACACAGTTGATAACTATATTAGACAATGTTAGTAGATACACTACTGGGTATAAAAAATCTACTTACGGCCGCATCTCTATTAGACTGAGTACTATTCATGGACGCGTTATTTATGAGCTGGTCATTGTCAGATACTATATCACCATTGTTTAATACTGAGCCCTCGTGTTCATGTAACCCATTATATCCATCATGTCCGTAATGACCGGCTTTTCCATGATGACCTTTGTAACCTCCATTGTAGCCTCCGCTGTAGCCTCCATTGTGGCCTCCGTTATAACCTCCGTTATAACCTCCATTATAGCCTCCGTTGTTACCGTGATGATTATGATGTTGATGGAACATTGTAGCTGTTAACCCATCTGAGACATACCCGTGATACTCAATTCCACCATCGTTTCCTAAACATGTAATTGTGGTATCGTCTTTATTCAGGACATGATCGGCTGTACCGATGTGGATGTGAATTTCAGAAGTAATTGTCGTAAGTGCGGCTGCGTTTGCCTGAACAGCATTTCCGTTGATTGTAGCGGTAACAATACGAATTTCTGGTCCAGGGTCTGTTGTAGTTTGTGTTACGGTAATTACATCTGTTTCATGAACAGTTGTTATGACACTGTTGTTGATAGTAGCTGTTACAATACGTATGTCAATATCCGTGTGATGTTCTGTAGTAACTGATGTAGCAGTTGTAGTAGCTAAAGAAGTTTCTACGTCTGTTACAGTAAGAGTGCTCAGTTGATACACAGTGTTATCTGCCTTCTCAGTCAAGGTGGCATAGTTTGTAGAAGTAACGAAATGGACTTGGACGTCAACTTGAGGGTATGTACTGACAGAAGTATAAGTGACAGTACTCGTCTCTGTTGCTGTTGCTGTAACTGTAGGGAAGCCCTTTGATAATGTTGGTATTCTAAGGTACAAGCTTGACAAGCATGATGAAGCCACAGAATCAGTCAAAGGTCCGTTTCCACCTTCACCAAGGATTGAAGCACACATATCTTGTCCTTTAAGAGGTAATACAGTGACAGTGTCAGTTGTCGTATCTGTCTTCGTGACAGTGTCAGTTGTCGTATCTGTCTTCGTGATAGTGTTAGTTGTGGTATCTGTCTTAGTGATAGTGTCAGTTGCAGTGGTGGTATCAGTCGCAGTGGTAGTATCAGTGGCAGTTGAAATGTCAGTCTTAGTGTCGGTCTTGGTATCGGTGATTGTTACAAAGTCAGTCTTAGTATCAGTCTTGGTTATAGTGTCAGTCGTGGTATCAGTAGAAGTTATTGTAACAGGTGGTGGGGTAGCACCTGCGACAGTTAGCGTAGATGTGCTGATGATAGTTGTGCAATCAGAGACGATAGAAGTTGTACAAATATTGGCTGCACCATTCACACCTGTATTGATTCCATTTGTACCTGCACCATTTGTACCTGCGCCATTTGTACCTGCGCCATTTGTTCCCGTACCAACACCATTGCCTGTGCCTTCCTCCTATTTGTTACGAAGTATAATTAGAAAAAAAATTGTTTTGCGATGACCTTTTTACAATACTTACTTCGTCAAAATAAACAGTTCTTGTGGCATATTCAGTCTCAATACTATCAGTACTAACAGTTTGCGTCGCAAATTCAGTGTAGTAATACTAAGGTAAATAAAAAATATTAGACTTTTAAAAAAAAGTGATAATGAAAGAACATTACGCTGAAAGTAGAAGTTGATGTACGTGTGAAAGGGTCATCATCCTCTGGTGGCGTCAGACCAATTTCGACGAGATAATCAGATAATTCAGGATCGTTTGGAATTCTTGCTGCAAAGAAGAAATGCACAAATCTGAAAAACTCCACACAGCTCGGTTGTTCCCACTCATTCATACAGTACATTACCAAATCCATATCTATATCCGTAGGATACTCTTCAAATGGTTCGTAGTCTGTATCTGGTTCTGAGGTTGGGGTTATAGTAGAGCTTGCGGAAGATGATTTACTGGCTGACAATGAGCTAGAACTAGATGACGCCTTGGACACTGAAGAAATCAACGAACTTGCGGATGTAGTCTTGAGTGATGATGCGGAGCTGCTTGAAGATGTAGATGAAGGCTTAGCTGTAGCTACGGCGGATGTTACGGCAGGTGATGTGGGCTTGGTCGTAGCTATGACCGGAGTGGCGGGCTTCACACTGGAAGTACTGGCAGGTTTAGAAGTTGTTGCTGGCTTAGTAGTTATGACCTGGGCAGCCTTTAATGCATGATCACTCATTGCCATAATAAAGCCGTTAGAGCCTATAAATCTATCTTGGACATGGTCCTCATTGTTGGGGGTTAGACTATGCACGTTTTCAACCAGATCTAAAAATAATTCTTCTGCAGCATATACTCTAAAAACAAATTTAACAGTTGGCAATTGTATTCAGTCATATCCAATCGTATGTCCTTACCTTTGAGAATATGATAATAAAATGTAACTAAGTATTGCGGGCAACGCAATGAACGCATTACGCCTCATTTGAACTGGATTTGAACAAGGTAAAATTAAGTAAAAGAAGAAAGAATGATGTTTAAAAATCACAACAATGTATTTTAATAAAGTTTTTTGTATTTAATTGATTGGGGACCAAAGCGCATTAATCGCGTTTTTCGGTCCTCCAATTTTATCAGAGTATTTGCAATGGTAAGCGGTATGAATGAATTGTTTACAACAATTATCGTGATCATTTAGCCTCTTTAGTACAATTTCAACACATCTGACAGCTTGCGTTATATCCTCTTTTTGATTTGGATCATTTCCAAAAGATGTTATATAATGTATAGCTGAATGAATAAGGTTATTTGAGTTATAAACATTTAAACCTATGTCTTTGGCAAGCTCGGCTAGATAAAGTATAGCTTGCATATTAAAAGCTAAATAGTGAAAAGGTTTTGTTCGTTTAGATTCCAGCGGCTGATTTCCCGTTCTTGGATCGATTTGTTTTTGGAGATCGTTCATAAAAAAATCGACAATTAGGTTCGATGGTTTCGTGGAAATGGGATTCAGGTAGAAATCTATGGAGGCTTTTTGAACAATATACCATGTATAGATATTATTTTTTGATTTCGAAGCTTGAAGTGCAACAGGACTAGTTGTTAACCAATTGAGATAGTTTGCAAACCAGAGCTTGATATATTGATTAATTGCATAATAAGCATGGAATGCATCCAAAAGCGGCAATAAATTAGCGATGCGGGATAGTCTATATGCGAAATAAGTTATGACAATTTAATTTGACTATAACCCCATAACTTACACTCTCGAGCTTATTACGCCTTCTCCACGCCCCATCTTTGTTGTATTTTGACTTCCTCTCACAAATTGTGCATAGTTAAGATTGGGATTCATTCTAGTCTTTTCATTTAAAAAAAATGTATCCAGCAACGATACCGCGTAGATTGCATAATTCTCATTATTAAGAAAATAATAGCCTAAACATAAGAATGTAAAGCTTTCAGCAAATGATTCTAGCTGAGACTGATCTTTTACACATCCTATGTCTAAACAGAATCATTCAGTAACAATGCATATTTTCGATAGGCTTCCATATTTACCAGGATTTCTTTTCCCATCTTTCCTTATATATTTTGTGTTTGTATCGTCCTAATAACAAATATTAAGTACATGCATTATTATATTTTATAAAAATAACAAAATTACCGGCCACCAATATCTAGTAAACATAGTTAGTATATTGTTGTTAAAGTATGTGGTTTTCATATATTTACGGTGCATAACTAAGAAAGTCGCTAACATCTCCACTTGGAGCAATGTGTGGAAATTTCTTTTCAAATGTAATACTAAAAGGTCCACTTTTTAAGGCACCGTCGGCTAGTTTTTCTAATGCCTTATAAGCATCCTTTGTCAATTCTGTCTGACCGGCTTGTCTTTGTGATCGGAGATTGCGAAAAGAAATGTATTCTAATTCAGGTTTTCTAGGGCCCATAATGACGTAAAGAAGGAAAAAGCTTTTTTTTATATATTCAACTGTTTTTGTGTAGCTGCTGAGTTAGTAACAAATACCCCTCTTACTTACTTCAGGTCCTGCTATTGAACGTATATATAATATCTCGACCATCATTTGATTCAGACATGTTTAATGAGCAAACTTTTTTACAAGCCTCACGAAAATAAATAAATGGCTGCTTCTTGGATATCCTTAGGTGATATATCCCATTAATATCCTTAATTTATGAGTATTTTTGCTATTCGTCTAGATAGTTTGAGCGGAATAGACTATAAGGGCATGCTAACTTATTGGATGTAGTTTAATCGTTATTTATTTTTGGTTGGTGGAGTGAATTTATCTGGACTAACAAACGAATCAGATGCGCTACACTAAATATAAATAGACGCTAGATAATTAAGGGGATAATACATACCTTGTTCAAGCCATAATAATCAAATGTATATGTAATAACTAGCAAGTTGAATATGAGTGTCTTTCCATTCATATGGTCCAATAAAAAGGTATCAAGTAGTATAAACAACAGTAAAAACTCCTGACACAGTATGACATCCTTCATACCTAATTATAAAATTGACAGTGCTCGTCTAAAAATCAAGTCATCAGTATCTATCATGAAGACAAACATAACATATGTTTATTTAATTCAGTGTGCTAATAGCCATATTTTCATCGGTATGATGGCTTTAAAAGAGCTATATGTCATTACAATTATTCTCATTAGGAAGAAAAATTATCCCATTATTTCCAATGTTAATGGAGTATGTTATTATTGCAATAGATAGATAAAGACTGTGTCTTCATAATGTTATTATATTGTTTAGAAGCAGTTATAAGGTTGATTGTTGTTAAACACAATGAATATAAAAATTGATCGCTCATCCAATGAAAATCGTGCGTGCTTATTTAAAACCTGAACGCAACAAGAACAATTAAAATCATCTCTCTTTCCTATAAAATAAAGATGAAAACTTCTTTCTACACCAAATCATCCCCCGTTACAAGACAGCTAAGACCTAAGTTGGATATTCCCAAACAAACGCTTTCGATTCAAAAACTCACTTTTAGTAGCAACAAAGAAGGAAAAACTTTTGTCACCATCTATCCTAGTCAAGTATATATCACATCCAAAGATCTGATTGAAATGATTGAAGAAAAAAAAGAGAGTATCCCAGTGAAAAATAACAACTGTATTCTTCGGGACGATATACTATATGCAATCCATAATTTTGCTTCTGACGAAAACACAACAACACCAGAAAACCATATCTCGGATTTAACAAATACAGGACAAACGACTGAGCCAAAACGCCCTACCAATGCTTTTATTCTTTATAGAACTGCACTCCGAAAAAAAATTAAAGCTTTGTTTCCATCTTTTAGCAATAGTGACATTTCAAAATTTACTGGTGCTATGTGGAAAGCAGCAGATAAAGAAGTTAAAGAAAAGTATATCAAACAAGCCATGGAATGTAGAGCCCTTCACAAACAAATGTACCCTAACTTCGAATACAACATTAAAAAAGAAACTTCTGATCAAGCAGCTTCCGTATCCCAAAATCAGGATCTTTCAGGTGACAGATGGGATAATTATTTCGACCAATGTTTACAAAATGCAACAATGGAATTTTTCAACGAAAACCACAGTATTGGAGACTTGAAAAATGATCAGGGGAGCTCTAATTGGATTGATAACGTTAACCCCAACGTCATTTCGGTGAACTCAAATAATCTTCTTTTTGAAGGTTACCAGGAATCAAATGAATGGAAAGAGGTGTGTAATATAGTCTCACAGTTCTTTCCCGAAGACTCAGATCAGAACACATTAATGGATGATAAACTATGGGCAAGCCTCGGTGGTATGGATCTGATAATTGATAAAGGATATGAATTACCGTCGTATATTGAGGACAATGAAAACAGTCATTAAAATCACAGGACTAATCCTGCTAGTTTTATCGGTTAAATTTATCAAATAAAATAATCGGACCAGAATAATTTTTCTTCTCTTCGTTTACAATTTCTAAATATGACTTCGAGGGGACAATCGTCTCGTCCACGTTGGAACAATGTTGACTGGGACTTACCTAAGTAACTAATGATTTCAGTTAAAAATTCCTTACAAAGAAATAATTGACTTGTTTCCGATAGTTTATCAAGCACACCTACAGTGAATGCAACGTTAAACTCACTTACGAATGAATTTGAAGTATATGAAAAGAAACCATCGCGCTCCAAATTTGATTTCGGCTCGAACAGTAATAGCACACCTAGTTGGGTATTTGATGCAGAACGAGGGTGGGATTCAAAACCGGGAATAGAAGAAAAGAGCTGGGAATCTTTAACTAATCATCATGATCAAGACATTCAACCCGATAAATTCAGCTCAAGGGAGACCGCAACATTTCGCTTGAACCTCGAGATTGATGACACACCTATATTCTCTAAAGTTACTGACTACACTTCATTCCGTAAACAAGAAATCATTCCAGATTTCGACGATATTATTACTTCTGAGGAACTAAAGGATCCAGAAGAATGGCAGGATCGCGATTACCGACTACCACTTCCTGATATACCTATCAATCGCGTTAAAACGCCTTACGACAGCGCTGACCAATATTTATACACCCACTTTGAATTGATGCGTCAGGATTTTCTTATCCCGCTTCAAAAGGCTGTTAAGGCATATAAAGAAGTTTACGCTTATACAAAGACGAAAGATGACCAAGGTTTAGCCATGGAAACTGCTTCTAATCAGCAACCATATAGGCTATATGAGCACGTAAGTTTGGTACGGTAAATGGGAACCTATACGACTAATTGAACAAATTGACTAGGTCCATTTAAATGCCATCGTATTCGCTTCAAGACAACCATTATATAGGATTAGTTTCCGTTTACCCTACTATTGTCGGGTAAATTGGCCACAATCCAAAAGATTAATGCCTGGTACATTGGTATTATTGTCTAAAGATCACTTCCAGAAGGATTTAAAGGTTGCGACAATTGTAGAGAGAGGTGATGAACCCATGCGTGGTGCCAACAGATTTGAGTATTTGTTGGATTTGTATTTGGAGCGTGATAATGAAAACCAGCCACTTGGATTTGGCGATCCCTCCATGAGCGATGAAGATACCTATGTTATGATTGAAGCAACAGACGGTTATTTTGAAGCTTATAGACATGTATTGAGTGTATTCCAAAGAATCAAACCAACTGAATTACCTTTCAAGCCTTATTTAGTCGACCTGTCAAACGAAGTTATGGTTCCACATTATGCTGCGCGAAAAAGAACATATGACATCAACGTACAAAAGTACTTTAAAGGGCGTGAGCGTTGGCCGGTGGATATCAACGGTGAATGGCCACAATACAGAACTGGAATGGATAAGACACAGCTCGATGCATTAAAGACTATTCTTTCTCACAACCTCTCTATTGTACAAGGTCCACCTGGTACTGGTAAAACTTACGTGGGAACTTATGCCATGCAAGTCCTTCTAAATAACTTTGATGTCTCTTTGGGACCAATTGTTTGTATCTGTCAAACTAACCATGGTAAACAAATTATATACCATAATTCGTGTACATATACTGAATCTTTTTTTTTCTTAAGCTTTGGATCAATTTTTGGAGCATATCTACCCATTCAACGATAATATTGTTCGTGTTGGAGGACGATCCAAGTCTGAATTATTGAAAGAGCGCACATTGTATGAACTAAAAAAGACTCATGAAAGACCTCGGGGTGTCAGTAGATTGTATCGCACAAGGGATGAAATTGGAAAAGAAATCAGAAACACGATTATTGAAATGTATGAAGAACCCTGTGTATCGATCGAATTTATCACATCTATTAGAGGCTTGAGTCCCAGACAGATAGAAAGTCTTAAAAGAATCACTGAACGTGAAAAAAATCGTGCCCCCCAATCGGCTGCCAACTCCTTTGTTAGTGATGATGTGGACTCTGATGATGATTGGGAAATCAGTTCTATTGAACCTCCTACCCCCAAAGCACCTCAAACTAATAACAACAAGAAGGGAGGTCCACCACCAAGAAAAAATCCTATTTCTAATAATTGGGCAGGCGGCAACCCAAACAGAGTGGAGACAGTAAAAGAAAAACCACCGAATCCTGTTGAGGTATGGCTGAAAGAGGCTATTGAATATGTCGACGATGCTGGTGTCATGTCTACACTTGCGGAAGAAATGAAACAATCATTATTGGAGCAAGAAAAGGGTTTAATATTTGACGAGGACCCAGATGAACGCGAGTTGATTGAAGAAGAGGAATTGAAAGAAGTGACACAAGAATTCAGAGGTGATGATAACGTAAGAACCAACCCATATATTCAAATTGGAAAGTCATACCAAAAACAAAGCGAAACCGGCCCCGGGGAACGCCCAGAAAGAAAAATCATCAACTACCAAAAGATCAGAGCCGCTGCTAGCTTTGACCCACAGAAGTTCAACTTCTTCAACGATAATAACGAGGATGGTCTATTTGATACTGACAATAACAAATATTCCCTGGAAAGATGGATGAAGGAAAGTGATGTATCTATGTGGCCCCTTCCTGTTCGCCTAAAAGCACATAAAAACTGGGCTGATGAAAGAAAGAGAACCTTAGAGGCTAGGACTAATATGCTCATGAAACGATACTACGACTTATCTAATGAAATCCGTAAAGTAATGGCTGGTTTCGAAGCTAAAATCTGTAGGGAAAACAGAGTTGTGGGAATGACGAGTACAGCTGCTGTAAGTAACTTTCTCTTTTACATAAATACAAAAGATACTCATGGCATTTAAATTAGGCTAAATATCATGATTTATTGGAGGAAATGCGACCCAGAGTGATGGTTGTTGAAGAAGCGGCTGAAATGTTGGAATCGCATATTATCTCTGCGCTAACAAGATCTCTGGAGCATCTTATTCTAATTGGGTAGGTAGATAACAAATTTAGAAATCTTAAAATTCTAACCATATATTTAGTGATCATCAACAGTTGAGACCCTCGACAGCGGTTCATGCTCTTGCTGAAAATCACGCGTTAGGTGTATCCCTCTTTGAAAGACTGGTTAAGAACAATTTTCCTTTTACTAGACTTTCTCATCAGAGACGTATGCGACCCGAAATTCGCTCTCTGATTAACCCAATTTATATTGATCCACCACTTAACGATCATCCCGATGTGTTTAATTATCCACCTATTAAGGGCATGGCACAATCTTTATTCTTTTTGAGTCACACCGAAGATGAAACACATCTATCAGAGTCTGCTTCCAAGGTGAATGAACATGAAGCAAAAATGGCAGCCAAATTATCTGTTTACCTCTTACTTCAAGGATATCGTACAGAAGATATTACAATTATTACCATGTATGCAGGTCAAAAATCCTTAATCAAGAAATCACTTCGTGAAGAGAGACGTCCCCATACGGATCCTGAGCCTATTCAGGTTAGTAGTGTTGATGGTTTCCAAGGTGAGGAAAACAAAATTATCATTTTGTCCCTCGTAAGAAGTAATACTACTGGTCAAATTGGTTTCTTGAAGGTTGTTAATCGTGTATGCGTATCGTTATCAAGAGCTAAGCATGTGAGTATTATATTTTTATAAATTAGATTAAATATTAATTTACTTCTATAAAGGGGTTCTATATACTTGGTAACGCTGGACTCTTATGTGAGCGAAGTGATCTTTGGAATGAAATTATTGGAAATTTGGAAAATCAACCTGTGAAAATGATTGGTTGCAAATTACCTCTGAAATGTAAGAAACACAATGCGATAACTGAGGTGCAGTGGCCTGTAGACTTTACCGAAGTTGAGGAAGGAGGTTGTACAAGACCTTGTGGTGAAGAACTCCCATGTGGACACAAGGTAAATATTAAACTATTCTATGAAGATATTTGTTTGTCGAACATTAATATATTTTTTTGCGAAGTGTTCGTTCAAATGTCATCCATTTGATCATATGGATATTCGTTGTAATCTTCAATGTGAAAAGGTACTATCTTGTAAACATCCATGTTTAAGACGCTGCTGTGAACCGTGTGGGTCGTGTATCTATCGAATCAGCGTAAGATTGCCTTGTGGCCATACCATGGAAAATGAATGTGGTGTGATTCGAAAGTTAGCAGCATCGAAAAATAAGGAAAGATGTCCAGTTTGTAAAGCTCCACTTACTGCTTAATAAAGTAATACTATCCTTACAGGACATTGTGGGAAGTTTAAAATGTACCATGTGCCCTATTTCTAGTGTGGGGATATTTCATTTGCCTTTTTAGAAGTGGGGCGGTGTTATTTTTATTATTATTTTCCACGGATGATTGACTGTTAGCGATAAGCTTTTTATATCAAATTTGATTAACAAAGTAGGACGATCCTGTTATTGGTTACTGTTATTAAAACAAATTTGTATCACGACATCTGAGTATTGCTCTGACTAAAAAAAAAATCTTTTCACACAACTCTTCTTTCACTTTATTACAACAACAACCAAACAGAAAAAACATAAACTTAAATGCCGTTTGACACTATTGGAAGATCTCAAAAACGCATTAGGTCTTCACCCCTACAATTTGATGAAGAAGATGATTTTTACTCCATTTCCTTCGACGATAATTTACATTCACCTTTTCCAATCAACCAAGATAAAGATTGGTTACAAGAAAATTGGATACATGGCAAAAACGACAAATTATCGCCCACAACATCTTCTTCAGATACAACAGACAATCCTTCCGTCTATTCCCTATCACTCCCAACTACTGATAGTACCTCATTTTGGAAACAACCAACCATATCTATGCCTACCACTTCAGAGCTGGATATCTGGTCTAAATTTCATCTATCTTACTCTGATATTGGAATCAATATGGAAGCCAATGTTACGAGTGCATCAGATCTGCATTCTCTCATAGATGCCTTTAGTAAACTATGTAGTACAGACTCGTCTGTGGTGGCACATGACCCCAGCTCCCAATCACCTCCAATTCCCCAATCACCAATATCTTCAGGTGATGACTACATTTCCTCAAATCAATCTGTCACTAGTGCAAGTAGTGGAATTACTCTTTGTAGAAACAAGTCGCATAAATTAAAGCCCGTAAATTATTTTGCTACTGTTGGTAGACTTGGTCAGCTTAGTCACCCACATTCAAAACATGGTTTAATTAGTTTAAAACAAGTAGCTGAGGCTTGTATTGACACTTACTTCACGTGCTGGGTAAGAAATACTCCTGTGCTACGTCGAGATGAGTTTATGACCTGGTATGAGGCACAAGAGGATCCGACAAACACCCTTATTGTAAATGCCATTTGCTTATTTGTATTTCGACACATGGTTCTACACCATTCAATACCTGGAGTAGAACATTTTGTTTGTGACCAAGACAAGATTCAAGAGCAAGAGGAATATTTTTTCGATACCGCTCGTGAATGTTTATCACAGTCATTTGATAGCCCTGATCGATTTACAATCGTAGCCTTGTTGTTTATGGTATTTCGTGCTGAGCCTAGCCGCAGACACCATTATGCTGGCATGGCGGTATCTGCACTTCATGAGCTAGATATTTATCCTCGTACTATTGATGAATCCGATGATGAATCGTATGAAAAAGAAATGGATACTCGTCTTTGGTGGTTTGTTTGGGCGTGGGATTTCTATCTTTATTCTTCAGGATCTGCCAAAAACACCCCACAACCAAGAATTCCTGGTAGTGAGATCGACTTTCCAAAATTGTTGGAACAAGATATTGATGGAGATGAAACAAGTGTTATCGCATACATTCATTGCTTGCGCGTTTGGAAAATCCAAGCTCACCTTATTTCAACTGTGTACGAACAAGAATCAGATATGACAGTAGAACAACTTCAAGAATATGATCAACAACTCTTGGCTTTCTATGCTGGCTTACCAGACTATCTGAAATTCGACAGTGGCTTTGAATATGGACACGAAGATTTGTTTTTAGCCTGTATCCGTGTAAATATTGAATACAATGCCACTCGAATCATTCTTCACAAATTATTCGTACCTGACCAAAATGATCCTCGCCCAAGCCAATTCTCACTGGAATCCTTAAACATTTGTTTAAAGACTGCTTTAAAACAGTTATCGACATTAAACTCGGGCTCTTTTCTCCCCAATGGCAGATGTACCTTTGATCGTGATGAATTATGGAGAGCAAGTGAAGTTATTTCAATCGCTATGGATGTATACCGTGCTTGTGCCTCAGCAGAAGATTGCGCATTGATTATCAAAGATATTCGTCCGGAAGAATTCGAGAATGGCTTAACAAGAGCACTGGAAATCCTGAAGAATACCATGGAATTCGAAGCACTCAATCGCAACTGGATTCAAGTAGCAGATTGGCTCCAAGTCGAGATAAGAAGACATCAACTTTATTCAAGCCCCCGTTTCAAAACAACAGACTCAAAAAGCAAAGATACTAATTCCTCTCTCAATAATACTCATCCTGATTACTTTCTTGCCAACCTCAAAGCTGATGCTGAAACCAAAAGACAGGCAGGTATGGTCGATACCAACAAAATTAAAAGCGAACTTTTGCGACGCATGTCTCGCTCATCACTCTCTCAAGATACCAATTCTATTGCCAATGATAAACACCGACCGGTAAAAAATACTTACAACAATAACTCATCATGGATGCAACATCAGCAGGTGTTCTCCAGCTATAATATCAAAGACTCATCTCCGACTCCACCTACATCAACTATCTTTAAAAACAATTCTATGCCCATCTCATTTATGGATCAATCTTATCGATTTCAAAATGAAAACACTTCCAAACCGTTCATCTCCAAATTTTCATCTATACCTGCCTCATCTACACCTATGTCCTTTGTACAATATCAACCTCAACCTTCATTAAACCCACCTTCCGAAATCAAGAGTAATGTTACTTCCATCCCTAAGAACCAATCAAAGTTTAGATACTTTAGTCCAAGGAAAATGAACAAATTTATGTTCATTGATGATACCCCAGTACCATAAAACTTTTATAATTCATATCTAATAAACCATCTCCATATATACTATTTAATTATTTTATAAGTCTATTGTTATGCATCTAAGTAATCTAACGCATAGTGACTAACTCCTCAGCAGCGGTAGGATGGATTGCAACACAAGCATCGAAGTTAGCTTTGGTAGCTCCCATACGGACAGCAACACCGAAACCTTGGAGGATTTCGTCACTGCCTCTACCTAAAATATGAACACCAACAACCTTTTCATCAGCACCAGCGCAGACAAGTTTGTAGGCAGTGGGTTCCTTATGTTCCAACATGGAGAAATACATGTTGGTGAACTTGGAGGTATAAGTCTTTACGTTTTCATCACCGAATTTGGCACGAGCCTGATCTTCAGTGTAACCAATGGTACCAGCAGTAGGGTGAGAGAATACAACGGTAGGAATGTTTTCATAATCAAGCTTAGAGTCCTTGAATTGCTCACCGCCGAAAAGACGATCGGATAATTTACGACCGGCAGCGATAGCAACAGGAGTTAACTCAGCGACACCACAAGCATCACCTAAAGCATAAACGTTCTCTTTGGTGGTGTTTTGATAAGCATCAGCAACAATATAACCCTTCTCGTTGATTTCCACACCGGCAGACTTTAAGTTCAACTTCTTGATATTAGGCAAACGACCAACAGCCCAAAGGACAGTATCAACCTCTAAAGTATCAGCCTTTCCATCAGCCTCATATTGAATAGTGATAGGTCCGGTTTCGTTTTCACGAACTAATGCTGTGACCTTGGCATCGAAAGCAAAGTTAACACCAACAGATTGCATTTCCTTTAATAAGTTATCCTTAATAATACTATCAAAGCTACGAAGGATTTGCTTGGTACGAGAGAAGACGGTAGTTTGAGTACCTAATGTATTAAAAATACCAGCTAATTCAATACCGATATAACCGGTACCGATAACAGCAACACGCTTGGGTTGATGTTCAAGATCGAAGAATCCATCGGAATCGATACCGTAATGAGCACCAGGAATATCAGGGATCAAAGGGTGACCACCTACAAAAAAAAAAAAAAAAAAAAAAAAAAAAAAAAAAATGGATTAGTCAGACAAAGCATCCCAAACTTTTGTGTCAGACAAACTAACCAGTGGCAACCAAAATTTTCTTGGCTTGGACTTCAATGGATTCAGTTTCAGAGGTTTGAACACGAATAGTGTTTTCGTTGACAAAACTGGCAAAGCCCTGAATATGGTCTACCTTATCGTTACCCAAGTTTCTTTCGTAAATGCCATTGAGACGCTTGACATAAGCATCACGCTTTTCCTTCATAAGTTCCCAGTTGAACTTGACAGGTTCTTGGTCTCCAAAGCCGTAGTGTTTGGCATCGCGAAGTGCTTCAGCAACAGAAGCAGCATTCCACATGACCTTCTTGGGTACACAACCAACATTGACACAAGTTCCACCGAGACGATGTTGAGCTTCAATGAGTCCAACCTTGGCTCCATGAATACCACTTGCACGTCTGGCAGAAGCAAGACCGCCAGATCCACCACCAATTACAAGGTAATCATAGACAGGCTTAGAGGAGAGCATTCTTTTTGTGATGTAAGACAGTTTTATATTATATAGTAAAAAAAAAAATCTCGAGATATTATTCGAGGTTTTTTTTTTTTTTTTCAAAAGGAAAGTTTAAAAAGAAGAGGCAGGTCCCCACTCTCTTTTAAGATCTTTAGATCAGTTGTGAGAATTTTCGGTAAATCAAATCTTCCGATGCAAAGCGGTCACCCAAATAGAACAAGAGTATCAGTTTAAAAATGACAATGTGTACTCAAAGCTTGCAAGTGGACATTAGATTATTGTGCATTTAGACTTGTAGTACTATCTAGTCAGTTACTGGATGATTTAAAGACTAATTTCAATAACATATAACTTATTTTTGAGGCATTTAAAAACTTTCAGTAACCATAATTCAGGATTATCACGCAATTCACTCTATTTTCTGTATTTTTACAATTGTCAAACCAACTCAATCTTTAACATATATTGAGTATCACTTAAGTACAAACATTGAAAACTCCAAATAGATATCCTTTACTTACCTTTGAGTTAAACTTCCTGCTTGATTTCATACCGCCTTTTTAAGTCACGTGACCTCACGTGATTATCACGTGATTGTTGTAATAATATATGGAATATATATTACGTTTATATTTTAAGAATATATCATCCTCAATGGTCCAACGGCTAGGATTTATCGCTTTCACCGATACGGCCGGGGTTCGACTCCCCGTTGGGGAATTATCATTTTACATTTTTTTGGTTGTTGCTTACGTAATCTAATTTGCTTTTGAGGACGCCTCTCCATTTTCTAAAAAGCATCTCTTTGTTTCTTCTCATTGTAAATAAAGCCATCCGTGTAAGATTTTTGTTAAATGTTATGACTAGCATTCTGTAATACAATACGTCGATTTCATCATGGCGGAAACCTAATTTGGAGCAACTGTGCTCAGCACATCAATTTCCTAATATGCCCGTATATCCAGAATCTCAATGGAACATATTTTTCTGGGTTGTTTAGATTAAGTGTAGATTTATTATTGATACAATGGAGCCGATATCTATATATTATTAATCAGTTTGCGGAATTTTATGCTCCAATCGTCAAAACATAATTTAATCATTTATTTTAAATGAATTCAGATGAATAAACACTTTAGCAAGTAAATATATTCGATTTACGGTGAAGAGGTTAAATAAGTGTAGTGAATTTTTAGAATTTTTTGTTTATAAGACCCATCTAGCGTAACCTACAACTGCTGAACGATACTAACACAATAAGCTCAGCAGAAAAGCGATCTGCATCGGCATCACAATAGACGACCTGTGTACCCCTTCCTTTTTCCTAATAAGTCTTGTGGCTTTATGCAGTAGTTGCTGAGCGCAAAAAAAAAACTTTATTAGCAAAGGGGCAGAACACTAACCTAAACTAAAAGCCAAGAAACCAAAATGACAGCATCTAAATGAACAAAGTTTGTGGCAAATTAAAGCAATCCGCATATGGATTGCAGTCTTTACCAATATAATTTTTTCGCCGCAGTTTAATTTTGTTTTCTATTTGGAAGGCAAATGTTGTTGTTATCTTGGCGAATTCTGCGCGAAGCCACTTTTCAGGAAATATATGTCCATATATGGACATTATTGACCGAAAGAAAAAATTCTATTGTATCTAATTTTAATCTTTCCAGAACCTGTCATGTATATAAAGACGGGCTCTTTTTTTCTGTTACCTATTCGTTCTATAATTCGATACTTACAACAAACACAAAAAGAACAGAAATGAAGACTTCTTTAAAAAACAGCTCAGAAATAAGCGAAAGAAGGGGCTCTATTGAACCCATGGTTTCAGCCACAACAAAATTACAGGATTCCGATACAATTTCGCCTTCTACAGTCTCATTTGATGGTGAATCAACAAAAGAACCAGAAGTGAAGCTTACACGTATAGAAAAATTCAAGCTTACTATGCAGTTTTTAAAACCATTAGCCATCACGATGTTCATTGACGTTGGTCTACCACTCGCCATATATTATGTCCTGAAAATCTGGCTCAGTGTCATTATTGCACTTGTACTATCCGGAATACCCCCTTTAGTGCATGTAATCTATACATTTTGGAAAAAAAGAAAGGTTGATGTTTTGGGATGTATTATTGTTGTGTCATTTATTCTTTCAGCAGTGCTCTCGGTTATCAGTGGTTAGTGTACATTGCTGTGAAATTTTTATTTGAAGGGCTAAAACGGTAATTTTTTTACAGGTGATGTCCGTGTTGCATTATTACGTGATTCTACAACAACAGCAATTGTGAGTCTAATGTTCTTTATCACTTTGATACCACTTCAAACAAGATGGTTCAAGATTCGACCACTTGTCTTTATTATTGGTCAACAAATGATGGCTGGAGCGGCACCTTATACATGGACAGATATCGAGGGAGAGAAACACGAGGAGGAGAGTATGGAATTTATTTGGCAGTTTAGTAGTATGTTCCGAAAATACTGTTATATTATGTCAGGCTTATGGGGTGTCTTGCTTATGGGTGAATTTATTGCCAAAGTGATTATGATCCAAAGTAGTCTCACTGTGGATCAGGTTGTGTTGTATGGAAATATCATTGTGATTGTAGTTGTTGTCTCAATGACTGTTGGATCAACCATTGCTTCCTCAATTATGAGAAAAAAAATTGCCGCTTCCATAGCAGAATGGAGATTAGAGAATGATTTTACAAAAAAGTAGTAGTAGTATTAAACCGTGATTTAAATTGAAATAAAAATATGGATATTGCAAAAAATAAGCAGTGTACGCCAAAAAAATCTATTTAGCCACAATATCAATAAAAGTAATACAATTTGTAGCTTAATAAACAATTCATTCAGTTTAAATGCGTACACTACCATTGTGATCCATCCTTTTGGTTACTTTTATCCTCAGCCCTGAATAAAATGGCCATTGTCCAGTCGCCCCACCCTTGATACACTCGTTCATGTCATATATAAACCATGCAACTACATTTTTCATCCCCTAATTTTGGTGTAATGCTATCATTTTATTTTGCACGGGTTTAAACGTCAAGCGCTGTCTAAAGGACTTTCAAATATTGGAAAATTTGTTGAATTGCAGGATTAGAATCAGAAGTTTAGGCACCAAAGAAGTCACTGTGAGTTATTTCTAAATAATATCAAAGAATGAGTATTGGTGGCCGCTCTTTTACCAAGTTGCTTATTTGTTCAACTAGTCACATATTGCAGGACTACCTTCCTTCATAAAGCTAGTAACTTTGACAGAAGAGCCTTATAACGATTGGAAGAATCTCTTTGTTGGGATCTAACGGGTACTTTCTTTTTTTTTATTGTTGAAATTGTTTAGAATTATTAGACATGCTGGAATAGAATGCTTTTTATTTTATGGCAAACAGGCCAAAATTAGTTTGCAAGGTATTTAAAATACTCTTGTGGGTCACCATAATGTCAGCCCCCATTCAAGTATTGGTAGAGTTCACATGATGCTTTTAAATATGCCTTGTCGTGAATTAAGTAATTTCAGCTGCAAAGAGATGGCCCGTGTAACGTTTATTTGACCAAATTATCCCGCTTTAGTTACTCAAAGCAGCTGTCGAAACTGATGGAAACACCCAAAAAAAGTCACAACTTTATTTGTCTTAATAGCTCTGGAAAAAAAGTATAAAAGGGAGGGATTTTTTCTTGTTCCTCTTTCTTTTCTTTTCTTCATCGATCTGTTACGCGATAAGTGGTGCTGGGTCCGGTGCGGGTTGCTTGTGGGTGCTTTCACTCCCTATTCGAACATTTCATATCATTCCCTTTTATTTTCTTGGTTTTTACGAGTTTGGCGGTACCGGGTCAGGTGCATGTTGCATTTGGGTGCTCTCATTCCCTCACAGAGCAGCATTTTTTTATGATTTATCCATCAATTCTATTGGCTGAATTTTACATTAAGCTTAATGTTAAAATCATAAGGAAGCCGCGTGTTTTATACAGATTGGAAACGTATTTTGGACTCATTCATATTACATGCTCTACGAACGGTCAGACCTATTGACTAGCATGTAATTTATGGGTGCAAACTACGTCATATTGAAGATCCTAAAACTTTGGACTATGCTGGAGGTTATTTAAATGACAGGCATGCTTAAGTTTTTCTTGTACAGCCAGGTTTGATAAACGTGTACAAGTTTCTTTAAGGAATTGATATACGACAATGTCCTTAAAACAGAAACCAGATACAAGAGTTAAAAACGATGGCCGAGACAAATAGATCTATGATTTTCATGTCATACTAAAAAAAAAAACTTGTCAACTTCAAGACAACATCGGATGTTCGTGTTTTGTAACTAGTCGGTCTAAGGCACTACATTTCTCTTTTATAACAATGATACAAGTGGGATTCCATAAATTATCCTATCTCTAAATTTCTTTCCTTATATCAGTTCCATTTAACATAAGTCGGACGATTTTGTGCAACGTTTGTATTAAATGATTTTGCCTTTTGAGAAGCTGTCAAGGAATACCCAAAGCCGCGTGTAAGTATTCGGACCTACCAATGTTTGTCATACGATTAGTTTTTATAAAATTTGCGATCGGCGCTCGTTAAGTAAAGGGTTTTAGAGATATATTATTTCTCCATACGAAATAAAAGATTCGGTAAATATCTGCTGTTTTAATGATATTCATGCAACGTTGCAGATCTTTATCTTTGGCACCCAATGGCTCGCTTGAACGGAGTGGTAGTACAAAGACTTGGCAGCACATCTTTAAAGCTGCTGTCTCGAAATCCGAGTATTTTCTTTTAAGCATTTTTTGAACGTTTACTTTTGTATACGTATACTTTTACTGCAAGAACAATCGAGATTGAGATACCATTTTTCTCATGCCATCTGAGGCTATTCCGTACATTAAGCACTCTGACAATGCTTGATCAACATTGGCTGTCAAGATATATTTAGTATTAACAAACATCCTTTACTTTTTGAAGGCTTTTTATTTAACGAGCCTGTCAAATAAAAAAGTCCAGGCTCTTCTTTTTTTGTTGGGTTAAAAGTGGGCCGATCATGACACAAGCGGGGATGTATGTGCTGTAAATAGACTTGAATATTTAGGGTTTGTTTTGACGTCAGATGTCATTTTTTTCGTCGTTGTTGTAAAAAGATGGAACCACGGAAACAAAAATAAGATAGCTCTGCCAGAACGACTTTTATTGTTGTTGTTTGATTTTTTTTTAAATATTAGTGACAATAGTATGTAAATTAGTGTACAAAACATTATAAGAGGTGCATTGACAGGCCCAGTTATTATTTTGCGGGCTTTTTAAACTGTGTTTTAACAAGGAGGGGTATAAGATGTATTAAACTGCTGGCTCAATCTACAGTGCCACTTGTAATACGGAAAGCAATACTTTAGTCAGATAATTTAGTTTCGAGATTATTGTTAGACAGAGGTTGAAGGTTGAAAGAAAACAATTTATTATGCTCATGATTTCTATTGGACAATGTCTACCAATGAAAAAGCAGAATAATGGCGGAGATTTGTGGGCTTGTCAGGCCCCGCCGCGAAAGAGTTTTTTTTATTTTACACTCAGGTAGAAAAAAAAAAAAAAGTATTTTTTTTTCACACTTTTTTTCACACTTTTTTTTTTTTTCTTTTCCTTCTTTTTATATATACCAAACGCAAACAAATGAGTAAGAGAAAGAGAGTCTTGCTATTTGATATTTGAGGTACTAATAGTTTACAACAAAAAAAGTAGCAACAGTTCCTTCAAGAAACAAAGTTGCTAGTAGTGGAAGAAGAAAACAACAAAAGCTACCCGATCCCGTTGTGGTGTCTGACGAAGAAAGTGTAGAGGACGAATCCATAACGAGATGTGTCTGTGGTGAACTACGTATGTATTGCACCTCATTCATGGGTCCACAAATAAATAATGTTACTAAAGTACACAAATATAGATAGCATTGGCTTAATGGTGTGCTGTGATCAATGCGAAGTTTGGCAACATTGTGAATGTATGGGTCTGGAGGAACAAGAAATCCCTGAGCAATATTTCTGTGAACAATGCAAGCCTTCAGACCATGTGGAAGTAAAAGGCTACGACAAGTAAGTTTTTTTTTTTTCTTCTAAAAAAAAAAAACAAATACTTAAAATTTATAAATAGAACGCGTAGATATTATAAACCTTCGTCACCTACTGCTTCAGACTCTGACAAAAGAATGACAAAGAGAAGAACAACTTTTAACAGCAGAGAGGCTTCCATATCTTTGGAAGAAGTTTTAGCCTTTAGAAGCGCTATAGAACATTCAGGGATGGAGCTTCCCCATGCGGGTGAATACCACTCCATTGAAGATGGCATTACAGTTTTGCAAGATTATGGTACAAACACTGAATCAATATTCTCATTTATTTTCTCTCTTAATTAACAAAAAAAAAAAAAAAAAAAAAATGTAGACGAAAATGAAACTATTACAACAAGACAAGTTAGACCAAAAAGACAGAGCAAAAAATCTGAGAAAAAAGTATATACCCGCCGTACACCACAACAACAATCAGCAGTCGCAATATCCCCACCATCCCCACCAGCGCCAACACCCACAGCACTGCTACTGCAGCATCAGCAAGAACAACAAACCCCGATATTCTTTCGTGAAACCTCACCGCCAGCCAAAATACGACTTCCTTCACATCGTATGAGTATACCAGAAATGAATAGAAGAGCCAATCAGATATTAGAATATATTTGCTCTATTCAAGTTGAATTAAAGTCCAATAAAAGAAAGAAACAAGATGATGACGATGAAGAAGAAAATGTAAAACGTAGACAATTAATTGATGCTCAAATTGCTGAAGCAATGTCAAATCAACATTACAGTGCAGGCACTGATGAGTATGATTTAGATCAGAGAGACGAAAAAGAAAACAGAAGGCCAACACCTATTCTTATACCTGGCAAATTCGATCATTCTTCTTCTCCTTCTTCCTCACTCAGCAGTGCAAGTACTATACCTTTAGATGATCATCGCCTATTGGATGATCATCATGATGAGCACACTGAAAAAAGTGTAGCCGAAGAAGCCCTACAGAGAAAATCTGACCAATCTTCTATGGAAATTATGGACCATCTCACAAGACAAGTCGTCACCTTTCAACGTCGTTTTGGCTCCCTGTCTTATCACTTGGAGGACGCTGGCAATGAAAGTGATGGTCCAATCACAAGAAGAAGTCAGAACAAGTCAATAGTAGATAGGTCTCCTTTTCTTCTTTAAATATCTTTTGCACATACATCCATCATCTTTCAATTAAACTCCCCCCTCCCCATTTTTGTACATATCTATAACTTTAAATAAATGCTCTTTTTTTTTATTATTATTATTGTTGTCCCCAAGTGCTTGGTATGGTGGGATCCTTCCAGCTTGTCTTTTGTGCCTCCTTCTTCTGTGAAGAAGGTGCATCATTCAAATCATTCAAGCTAAAACTAACATTTTGTGTGGGCTTTCGACTCGCCCCTCCCCCTCCTCCAAAATCGGAAAAGTTCAAGGATATTTCTCGAGGTAATTTCGGCTTTTCATCATGTTGCAAATCGTTCAAACTAAAAGATATCTCTTGTACTGGTTTACGTTTCTTTTGGCCTGCATCATCTTGTAAATCACTTAAACTAAACGAGATTTCTTGAGGCTTACGACGACCTGGTGTATCGTCTAAATCGCTCAAACTAAACGAAATTTCTTGAGGCTGTTTACGTCTCTGTGCAACATCTTGTAAATCGCTCAAACTAAACGAGATTTCCCTGGGTTGTTTACCTTGCTGAACAGGTGCATCGTTTAAATCGTTCAAACTAAACGAAATCTCTTGAGGTTGTTTACGTCGTTGGGCTACATCCTGTAAGTCGCTCAAACTAAACGAAATTTCCTGTGTTGGTTTGCGCTGTTGAGGAGCTTGTTGTAAATCGCTCAAACTAAACGAAACTTCCTGTGTTGGTTTACGTTGCTGATGAGCTTCTTGTAAGTCGCTCAAACTAAATGAGATCTCTTGAGTTTGTTTCTGGGGTGGCTGAGATGATTGTTGTAAATCGCTCAAACTGAACGAAATTTCTTTCGTTCCAAAATTGTTGGAAGTGGCCTTTGATTGTAAGGGTTGTTCCACTTCACTTGGTGCAGCCCAAACGGCTGGTTCTATATTTTTCTCTACACTAGGTTTGGTGACTGGAGTAGTAGTAGTATTAGTCATCGTAGCTGCAACAGGTGCAGCAACAGTATCTGCAAAGGATTTCCATTTAGAGGCATTATCCTCTGCAACAGCTGGCAGTTTAGCTTTCCAAGAATCTTTGACGACAGGTTTTTCAATAGCAGTGGGTGCTACAACCTCTTCCTGTGCTCCCCAAGCATGGGTCGGCTCGGGTGCTACTTCGGGTGTCACTGCTGCATCCCAAAAAAAGTTACTAGTCCACGCCTGCTCCTGTTGTTTAGGTGCTTCAGCCACCGGAGCTGCCTCATGTGATTTATCATTGGCAACTTGACTCAAAGATCCCCATGCACGCAAAGCACTTTCCTCGTCAATCACAACTGCAGGTTCTTCAACAGCTTTTTGTTTGACTTCTGCCTTAGGTTCTTCTAAAGATCCCCATGTGTACATAGGCTTTGGTTCTTCTTTTTGAACAGGTTTAGCTTCTTCTTGAACAGGCGCAGCATTCCATGAGACTTCAGGTTGAGCGTTCCACGAAGCTTCTGCCTTTACTTCGGGTTGAGTGTTCCACGAAGCTTCTGCCTTTACCTCAGGTTGAGCGTTCCACGAAGCTTCTGCCTTTACTTCGGGTTGAGTGTTCCACGAAGCTTCTGCCTTTACCTCAGGTTGAGCGTTCCACGAGGCTTCTGCCTTTACCTCAGGTTGAGCGTTCCACGAGGCTTCTGCCTTTACCTCAGGTTGAGCGTTCCACAAAACTTCTTTTTCTTGCACCACAGATTCTTCAACCACTGGTTTCTTTGTCTCTTCCAAAGATCCCCATGCATAAATAGGCTGTGCTGGTTTCACCTCCTCCTTTTTAATAGGTAAAGGTTCTTCCGTGTTCCATGAAGTTTCTGCAGGTTCTTCCTTAACAGTGTTCCAATCACTAGGAGCAGAGGCTGTCTCTTGTTTATCTTCTACAACCTTGGGTTCTTCCTTCTTTACAACTTCCAAAGATCCCCATATATAAGTCACTGGTTTCACTTCCTCCTTGACTTCCTCTACTTCCTCCTTTACATCCCCTATTTCCTCCTCGATTTTCTCCACTTCCCCGACGGATTGTTGCCCGGCAGTAGCAGGAACAGTTTCCTCGGTCTTGGATTTTAATAACGGAGAATCTACAGATTCAGAAACCTCATTAATATCCTTGGATTCTTCCTCTTTTTGATCAATTAGCTTTGTTGTCTCATCTACAAGTTCATCCGCATCTTCTACAGTTTCATAATTCACGGTGACTGGTGCCTCGACAGTAGGTACCTCTTCAACAGCTTCGATCTTCTCTTCCACAGTTTCAACTACCTCTCCTGCCGCTTCGGCATTTTTCACCGCTTCGACCTTTTCTTCTTCGACTGTTTTAACTGCATCCGCAGTTTCAGCTACATGCTCCACAGGTTTAGTTTCCTTCTCTAAGGATCCCCAGGCAAAAGTAGGAGCAGGAGCCGGTTTTTCCTCCTTGATTCCGAAATCCAAATCCTCGTCTTCATCGCTTGACATATCCACATCATCAGCCCAAGAGAATTCAGAGGTGATGGGTACAAAGGAGATATCCAACAATGGCTTGGCTTCCTTTTTAGGTATACTTTTCTCAACCGTCTTCGTTTCTTTGACGGGATTTACTATGGTAGGGGGTGGTGTGGGTATTCTAGGCACTGGATCATTCTCATCGGGGGGAGGTTGATAATTGTTCCAATTCTTGATTGCCTGAATTTCCTCCTCGGTTTGAGGTTCAATACGTTTTCTGTCCTTTCTGAAATTATCCGGATTATCAAATCCACCATAACGATGATCATACTCCTTGTCATAATAATTCTTTCTTCCATATGAATCACCACCACCAAAGTTTTCAAATGTGTTTCGGTTTAATCTTCCTCCTGTATCCTCAAAAGTGCTTCGATTCAATCTTCCTCCTGTCTCTTCAAAGGCACTTCGGTTCAATCGACCTGATGTCTCTTCAAATGTACTTCTGTTTAATCTTCCACTTGATGGTGCACTGGCCCATTTACTAGCCATCGCACCCGATTTTCGACTCGCGCTTTCTTCAGAAATCGCTGCCCAACGTGAGGTCTTGGGTGCAGCCTCACTGGAATCATCGCGAGGTGCCCATCGACTGGCACTGGCTCCCTTTACAACTGGCTTTTCTTCTGTTGTAGGTTCTGCTTTAGCCCATCGACTGGCACTTGATCCTCTTACCACAGGTTTTTCTTCAACCTTTTCCTCTTCCGCTTTTTTTTCGGGTTCGACAGACTTTTGATCAGCCTTTTCAACCTTCTTTTCAGCTTCTTCGACCTCCTTCTCGGGCTCATCAACCTTCTTCTCAGCCTCTTCGACCTTTTCCTCAGGCTCTTCCATCTTCTTCTCAAGCCCTTCAACCTTTTCGGGTTCATCCATCTTTTTCTCAGGCTCTTCAATCTTTTGCTCGGGTTCATCAACCTTTTTCTCGGGATCATCAACCTTTTTCTCGGGATCTTCAGCCTTTTTCTCGGGATCTTCAGCCTTCGGTTCGGGTTCTTCGACTTTCTCCTCCTTTTCAGGTTTTCCTGTAACAGTCTTAGTCTCAATTGACTCTTCAGTCTTAATTGACTCTTCAGTCTTAATTGACTCTTCAGTCTTAGTCGGCTCTTCAATCTTAATTGGCTCTGCAATCTTGCTTGAATCTTTCATCTTAGTCTCTTCATCCTTGGCCTCTTCATCCTTGGCCTCTTCATCCTTGGCCTCTTCAATTTTGGCTTCTTCAACCTTAGTATCTTCAGCCTTAGCATCTTCAGCATCAGTCTCTTCGTTCTTCACAGACTTCTCTACTCGTACAGACCCCAGCTCTTGTACTTCTGCTGATTCCTTCAAAGGCTCCTCTTCCTTTGTAGGCACATCCCCCGTTGCGGTTTCTTCAGCCTCCGATGATTTATCCTCAGCGACTAACTCATCCTCCTTTACAGCCTCTTCAACCTTTGCTGGCTCCTCAACCTTAACAGGTTCTTCAATATTTAATGATTCGTCTTCCTTAGTAGTTTCATCTTCTTTAGTAGGTTCATCTTCCTTTGCGGGTTCATCTTCCTTTGCGGGTTTATCTTCCTTGACAGGCTCTTCAACATCAACAGACTCTTCCACTGCCAACGACTCTTCTTCTTTCGTAGGTTCCTTTGTAAGTAGATCATCGTTGACAGGGTGTTCAGACGAGATGCTAGGATCCACGGATTGATGCTGATCCTCAGTCTTCACATGTTCTTGGGGGTTACGAGAATCGACCGCAATTGTGACAGGGTCTTTTGTTTGCACGAGCTCGGTCGTGTGTTCAACTTTAATTGCAAGATCAGGTGTTTCTTCCGTTGTCTTTGACGCTTCTTGTACATCAGGTGTTTCCATTTCCACGTTTTCCTTGGGCTTTTCCACCTTGACAAAATCCTCCAAAGGTGTCTCTACCTTGACAAATCCTTCTTCATTGATAGATTCTTCTAAAGATACATCGTCCTTTTCTGATTCCACAGGATTCGCGATATCTGTATTTTATCATTTGGTTTTTTTATATATAAAGTATAAGCTTGTTGCAAAACCAAAAACCTTTCTTTTTTTTATTGTTATTATTACCTGCAAGTGGTTGCTCATTGGAAAGTATTTCCCCGGATGAAGCAAGCTCCTTACTTTCCACCCTGGTTTGTTTAGACTCCTTACTGACAGCCTCCTTCTCCTCTTTTTCTTTTGGCATGAAAAGATTGGATGGCGATTGTTCTTGTTGTGGTTGTTGTTCATGGTCATTGTCGTCGTCAGAGTGAAGTCGATTGTATTCTTCTTCTTCTTCGACAATATCGGCCCAGGATTTACCAGCTGGTTCGATTCGAAATGGATCTGACATGAATAAAATAGTAAGAGTACAAAAGAAAATAATAAAAGGAAACAAAACGTGTAGCGACAAAGGGAAAAATGCGCGGAGTGTTAAAATATATATCATCATGATAACATACAAATAAATAAGGGGTGTACGAGAGCAAGTAAGAGAGAGAGAAAGGAAGAAAAAGAAGGGCAATTGGAAAAAAAAAGAAAAGATTGGTTTTATGTAGGTTCCCTTGTTTTATAAATAAATGTTTTTTTTAAGAATTAGAATTCAGAAACAAAGACGAGTTCTTGGAAACAGTAACCATGGACGGTTGTCTTTTTATCACCAATGGTGATTTCGGCCGTAGTCATATCAAGCCATTGGTAAATATAAGGCTTGACGATGAGGGATTGAACAATCTTTCGAAGGAAATAAGGGATCTCTGACAAGACATCAATCTTATCAATCAGGTTCTTTGGCTCTGAAATCATGACGATGGACACATCCTCGGGTTCAAGACCTTCTTCCTTGATGGTCTTACCTTTCCAAGTCATCTTTACTTTTTCGGGTATATTGTAATCGGTATCTTCATCCTTCTTCAAGTCTAATAACTCCACCGTGTTTTCCACAGACACACATACCAATTTACCATTTAACACGAGTGAGCCTTGGTTGATATTCACTGAACCATATTGTTTTGTTGTTTGAAATTGCATCATGGCAATCGAAGCCTCCTCCGAATGAAAATTTAAAAAGTTCCAATTGGATGCAATCAATTGAGGTTGCATACCTTGAATAGCATGGATAAACATACCATCGCCTTCAATCTCATAGATGTCTTGGTTGACGATAAATGTTCCCTTTGCGACTGCCCTGGGCCAAAATTTATGCGAAACAAATCCTGCAGCGGATGATTGGTCCCCACCCAGATACGTCTTACCTTCACCTACTTTAAATCCTTTATCCACACGACTAAAATCAAGTGAGACCACCAATTCGGGATGCGTGATATTAATCTTGTACACACGTTGGTCTGCATCCAATTGAATATTAAAGAAATCCGTCTTAACCGATCGTTTATCTGCAGACAATTCGAATTTACTCATGTTGATATTCTTGAATACACTCGTCTTGCTTTCTGGGTCATAAAATCGACACGTAAAAGAAATCGTAGGGTTCCAAATACTAGTTTTGCTTTAGTTTCTTTATAATACCCGGTTTTCCCTTTCTGTCTTACCCAATATTCGAGTGAATCAACTGAACAAAGGCGAATCCACCTTTTCTGGTAGTGACGTAAAATACTTGGTTTTCAGTAGAGGAGCCGGAGGCCAAAGTCCAGTCCAGATCATGATCATCAAGAGCAGTGTAATATTGTCCATCAGTTACTGTTTCTGCCACTGTCTTGACTGCTTCCACTGTGGCGCCTAATCCAGTAACATTGGAAACTGTGCTTGAGAGTTGAGAAACTAACAATAAAAAAAAAAAAGAAAAAAAGCTTAATTTCTCCGAGTTCAACCCCTACTCCCCCCCTTAAAACTTACACCAAGAAGACATGGTGTGAAAAAAAAAAGGTTAATGAATAAGAAAAAAGATGCTTTAACCAAAAAGTAAACAATAATAAAAAAAATAAATAAAAAACGTTTTACTATTGTTTATCGTGACGTCTACAAAAAAAAATAAAAAATAACATACACACCCCCATTTTTTGTGTTTTTGCATGTATACATTTATGCATCCAATTAATTTTTATTTTTTTATTTTACTGCCTTGTAAACGCATTCTCTTAAATCTACGTGATCTTTTTGTCCGTGCTTGCATATCTTTCAATGATTGGGTTTATTCTGAGTAAAACTACTATTCTGTCTATTCACGGTTTAGAAGTAAAGGCAAACTTAATAACACGATACTTTTTTTTTTCGCCCGGGTGTCTGTTTTCAAAAAGATGACAGGTGTCATTGGGGGGGAGTGGGAAGGGAAAATATTTTCTTTAAATGTCTGTTTATCAACAGATATTAAAAAAAAAAAAAACTTTGTGGGTACACGTGTAACCTTTTTCTTGTGTGAACATTCGATATTTATTAAAATTTTATATGGAAGCGCATAGAAAGAGGGAAACCTTAAACTTGCTGAGCCCGTAAAATACAGTTCACTTCTAATAAATGGTGTCATTGTCATCGGTGGTCTTTTCGGAAATGGTAAGTTCTTATAATATCTCTTCTTTGTTGATGAACCCTTTTTACCTCTATCACAATGTTTATACAGCATTGACACGTAATTGCAATAAACAAGATATCTTTTTGTGTTCAAAAATGTCTGATTTTTAATTTTTTTTTGCAATCCCAAAGGTGGCTCCATATTTTTCATTTCCCAAAAACTTTTTTTTTATTTGTCATTTTGTCACACAGCACATACAATCCATCGGGGCTTGAACACACATTGCTCCCATATCTGCACAATGTGTAAAAACCATGGAAAACAGTACATTTATGCGGAGAGGGAGTTTTATTCCCAAGTAAAAACCATTTCAGTAGTAAACAGAGTCCCTAGAGACGATACTCAAAAGAGATTAGGTCTGTAATCAAATGGAGTGCACAATGATTCAAAATAGGCTGTATAATGCAACCTTTCATGTGATACTCGCATCATCATTATCAAGAAAGAGAGTACTAAACCTAGTGTGTGTCTACATTTCTATGATGATTGTGAACAATGATGTAGTTTTTTAGATCTTACACCATAATTCTCTTTTGAGGCTACTAGTTCAGCTAAAAAGGTGATCTTTTTTCTTTTTGAAATCATGTACGACCATAGAGTAGACCATGGGGGCGCTGTATGTAATAAAATGAGTACAGACTTGTCATACGTTTTTTTCAGGCAAATAATGAGAAAAAATTTTTATTAAAAAATGATGTATAATTTTCTTTGGGAGAGGAGGGAGAGGGGGGGATATAGAATAATACAGTATATATATATATATGAAAAAGGAAAAAAAAATAAAGGGGGGGTATGAGTGTGAGGATGAATATGTAATTAATCTAATTGAGATTCGTCAAACCAGCCTAATTGACCAAAGGCTGTCCACAAGGCACTTGTTTTGTTCACATCCACTCTACAGAGTTTTTGAGCCACTGACTTTGTAAATGGGATTTGTTGTAATTTCAATGTACGAGCAGCCAAGATGAGAGTACGTTTACAGCGTAAATATTGAATTGGAGACAATCGCAAGATAGAAGCCATTGAAGCTTCCACCCGATGCAAACCATCATAATAAGGTTGTTGATGAATTAAAAGCGGTGCACCTGAAACAAAAAAGTTAGTGTTATTATTTTAAAGTTTATATAAATGACTGAGTTTTTTTTTTTTTCTTGTTTATTTACCTTTCCAGCAGACTTTTACGGGAACTTGATCAAGCGCATTCCTGAGTGGTACCCAATGGACAGGATAAAAGTCTTTATCGGACGTATCAATATCAATTGAATCAAAGGCTAATGCAGCTTCTTTTCCGGTAGGCAAAATGGATGAAACGCGCTTTCGCTTCTTCTTATCTTGCTCACTAGGACTAGTAAAACATAGTTTTCTTTTTTGGGTATGTGGCACGACAGTTTCGTCCGACATGACACAGTCATTTTCTTCTTTTTTGATCTCTCTTCTTGATTTCTTGTTGTCTTGCTGACCCACCAACATTAAGTCTCGGTAGACATTCAATGCAAACATGCCATGGTTATCACTATCGTCATGCTCTTTTCGCTTACGAAGGAATGGCACCATCTTTGAGTAGGATGTAATAAATTCTTTTCTTCTTCGGGGATAGTACCAACTATCGTCATGTTCGATAGACAGTGTTGGATGATGTGCTTCCGTAGGCGTCAATGGCGGTGACATGAGCGAATCATCCCTTACTTGCTCTTTGGAATAATAAGGATTTTGCATAATGCGAAGGCTTTTGGAACAAGTCATTAGTATCACAAACAATTAGTTATGTAAAAGAGAGATAAAATAATCTATAAAATTTTAGTTGGCTGATTTTTATCATCATTCAAAAAAAAAAAAAAAAAAAAAAAAAAGTCTGCATCACACAGAAGCTTAAGAGGGATGAGACCCGATACGCCCGTCGGCCTCAGAAATTATTATTTTTTTTCAACTCCAAAAAAACTGCTTTTTAATTTACGCTTGCCTATTTGCAATGGGCTATTTATAATACAAGTATAATCAAAACGCATTCCTTGTACGTTTGTTTTCATTTCATTGGAAGCTTGGCGGAGGTCCTTGTGCATATACGAAACAGGGTGTGCGATTAAACCAAAACGTCATAACTTGGTGCTTGTTAAAACTCAGTACAAAGTAACATGACTCTATTCAATCACAGGAACTATATTTTAACAAAGGACCCCATGCATATAATAAACATATCTTTTCGTATCTGTTCAAATTGTCGATCTTGTAACTATGAAAACAGATCTTTTTTCTACGATGGATTGCAGAAATTCCTATATTTTTTTTTTTTTGTGGGTACCTGACATGTTATTTTGCGGGATGAATTTGTCGGAAGTCTTTTTACATGTTGTGTAGCTTGAATGCAGTAGTATATAAAAACTCTCTCTCTATCCGGAACCCTTTTTTTTTTCTTCTTTCAAAATAAAAGAGAAATGACCTTTTACGAAATCATCACTATTTAATGCTGCATCATTGTTATTTTTATATGTGGCAAAAGTAATAAGAATCCTCTCTTTCTTTCTTTTTTATAACACACAAAAAAAGTGAGTTACCAGCATTTTTTTCATTTCCCGGAAATACTTTAGTTGGGCTTTTACCTGATTTGGGCGTCAATGTAACAAACGCCCTTTCATTAGTAAAAATAGAGGACTCTATCACCACAATGCAGTGAACTCAAATGCGACATGGCTGCTGTCACCTGTTCAATATTCTAAAAGAGATACTAGAATTGAATCATTTTTTTTTTACCCATGATCTATGACCTTGACATGGATACTCTAATGGTTATAGAATGGATTCAATTAGATTCAATTGATTGTCTAGCAGCTTATAAACACTTGTAAATATACATTTCATATCTATCTATCAATGTAATCTACCCAACAGCGATTTTTATTTCATCATCTCCTTTTTTCCTCCTGTACCACAATGGGCTCTATCTATCTTTTTTTTTTATATCATCCTTTTGTTACATGTGGAATGATTGGATTACAAGAATCTGCAAAAAAAAAAAAGTTGATTTTAATTTTTGTTTAGTAAAATGCATGATATGCACGGTATTATTTATTTATTTAAGCTTGTAAAAATTCCTTTTTGACTCACACGCTCTCTCTTTTTATAATATACACACAGACGTGCTATACTTAGAATGGGCTTCTTCGTGATCCTTTTTTTTTTGAAAAAAAAATATAAACAAATAAACACATCACTGTCTTTTTTTACTAACATACATGGTTTTCTTTCTTGATCTCTCTCTCAACCCCACCCCCCAAAATCGTTCATGTCACGTCATGAATTTTTTTTTTGTTACATGACATGTTTGGATAAGCCCTCTTTTATCGGAACCTTCTTTTTTGTCACTTTTTTTCTTTTTTTAAAAAAAAGCTTAATCTAAAATGTATTGAGTAACGGTGGACCTGTTTTTGTTGTAAATAGCGTTTTATTACTGAGATCCTGTCCGAAAAAGGGACTTTCTCTATTTGATTGTTGTTTTAAGCATCCGACAACTGTTGCTTAATAACCAGTGAGACATTGTACCCCTTCCACACATACACACACAAAAGTTTACCCTTCCCAAAAGACTTGTTCTGGGCATGTTATCATTTTCTGGAAATTTAATCTCTTTCACTCATTGGATCGAAATCTTTTTCAGTGACTTTTTTTTTGAGTTTCTGTACACCCCATTCAAAAAGTCGTGGGATACTTTATTTGTCATGACCCCGCTCATAATAACAATTAAAATTAAAACGCGCACACACATATACCACAAAGCGTTTCTTTAATGTCTAAAATCAACATTCTGAACAAGGAAGGGGAAACCATTGTCGGTATACTCGAAAAAAAAGAGTTGCTTGACGTGGAACAGTCCCAACCTAGACTCGTTTTGATTACCCATGGCGTTTTAGGTATTAATAATAATAAAAAAAAACGACGTTGCCATGGTTATCATTAACATGCAGAACCATAAAAAACAGGCCATAAAGATTACTTGTACCATCGCCTCCTAGCAGAGAAATTACCTTATTCTTCATTTCGCTTTGATTTTAGAGGTAATGGAGAAAGTACAGGCCAGCCTGGTTATGCAAACATTCTCGTAAGCGTTTTCTTTCATTGTGTATTTTCCATGTTTTCATAACATCCCTATAGGAAGATACAGAGGATATTCATACCGTGGCAAACTACTTTGAAGACCAAGGCTACGAAATATTTGCCGTCATTGGTCATTCAAGAGGTTAGCATACCTAAACGAGGAGATACAGTAAACCGCCCTAACCACAATTTCAATTTTTTTTTAGGTTCAGTGGCTGGATTGAAATTCGCCACTACAGTGGAGAAACCTTTGCCTTTCTTTGTGAATGTATCAGGACGGTTCAAAATGAATGATAATCAGATCCATCGCAATCGACCTCAGATTGGCGAAGGCTTGCGAAAAGATGTATTTTTCATGTACACCATATAAAATATGAGGATATTCATGCAAGATTTTATTAGGGTTATTTTGATTGGCGCGTCAAACAACGGGATCGTATTGCTACGATTAAAGTCACTCAAAAGGAAGTTGATAAATTTATTAATTGGTCAAATGAACATGGTAAAATATATATTATACAATGCAATCATAGTTTTATTAATGAAAAAAAAAATAGTGTCGAGAATGCCAATGTCAACTTGTGTCTTGACATGCCATGGATTAAATGATACGGTAAAGTTCTGCACCTCCCCCTTTAAATTAACCCTTCTTTTTTTTTTCTTTACTTTTTATATAAAATATGTGTGTTTTAATCATTACAAAATATTTAGATTGTACCCCCTTATAATGCTGCCATGTTTGCAAATAAGATTCCAAATCATACACTGGCCTTGATTCCTGAAGCCGATCACAATTTTAAAGGCCACTTTGAACAGCTCACAGATACAATTCTGGCCTTTTTTGATAAGCATGAAAGCGACAGTCATGCTCGTGCATTGGCCATGGGCCAAAACACAAGTCTTGTAATGCCACGTTGGATTGATATCGAAGGTGTCAATAACTTTCGTGATATTGGTGGCTGGCCATTAAAGGATGGTAGTGGTTATATACGTGAACGCATTGTATTTCGATCAGGACAGTAAGTTCAATCTTCACATTCTTCTTTTTTTTTTTACCATCGTAACCTCATCAACCAAAAAAAAAAAAAAAAAAAAGTTTATCCAATTTATCCTCCAAAGGTTGTGCTAGACTCAATGAATTAAACATCAGGGCCACTTTCGATTTTAGATTGAAACATGAAATACAAAGAGACGGCGCAATGAAGTAAAACAAGTAAAAAAGAAAAGAAAAAGGACCCTTTATTTATACTCGAGGCATCCCCTCCCCCAAAATTAATCACTTTTTATTTGACAGAACAATACCGGGTATTACTCGATTTGAATATGATCTTTATGGCGAATCCGTGAAATCCATGGGTGATTATTTTAAGAAACTTAAAGTTTTTCTGGATGGAGAAGAAGGATTTGCTCAAGGTGAGTCTTAGGGAAAAAAAATAAAAGCACAATGATGACATGATTGTCTAACATCGATACAATGCATACTATCCCAAAAGGATACAAGGTCATTTTAGAATCTGGCAAAAAATTGATTGGAGATGTCTTTCGATACATGATTGGAACATTGTCTATTTATAAACGTGATGCGATTGTGATTCATTGTACAGCTGGAAAAGATCGTACTGGCGTCTTTATCATGGTGCTTTTAGGCTTATGTGGTGTCGATGATGAAATCATTGCCAACGAATACGAATTATCCAACCTCGGTTATTTTGGTATATTTTCTCTTTTTCTCTCTTTCTTTTAGCTCATCTCTAATTTTCACTTACACATTTAAAAAAAAAAGATTATGAAAACGACTTGGAAGCGAGAGCCCAAAAAGTGGGTGTCACGGTCAGTGATATGCGATCTGCGTTATCAGCAAGGTTAGATCCCAGAAGCATTCTTTTTTATACACATGTGGCTAAATTTCTCTTTTTTTTCTCAACAGTATCGGTGGAATGAGATTAACTATTCAACAATTAAAAGAAACATACGGTTCATTTGAAGGTTATGCTCAGGAAGCTTGTGGATTGACCAGCGCCGAAATTAATCTAATTCGAGAAATAATGACAGTACCTATCCGATTTGAAGAACGTCAATTATATAGACCCAAGATATAATAAATGAAATAATAATAATAATAAAAAAAAAGAGAGGGGGGGTGTGGGAGGGCTTTTTATATATGTTAATTTTTTTTTTGTATGAGTAATAAGTCATATTTCATATAGAACACGGTAGGGGAATACCATATTAACTGTTTGTGGTTTAAAGAAAAAAAAAAGGAGGGGGAGGGCAGAGGTTATCTGTCTGATATATTTAAACACATTATATGTGTTATGCAATGTATACAACAACATTGATATTTATTTATATTATGTCTCATGATATCAACTAAAAAGAATATGGGAAATCACAAGAATGTTTAGTTTGATAGAAAGTAGAGCATCCCAACAGAAAAAAAAAAAAAAAACCTCCGTTATTTTATTCTTACCCTTTCTCCGCAATAAATAAAGTGGGCAACCCCCTTCTTTCTTTTATATCACATATATATATATATAAAAGCTACTGTTTCATTTTTTTTATTTTTTTTTATCATTCTTTTTTATACATTTTCCCTTTTAAACTGAAAAAATGGAAACTACATTGAATCCACATTTAGCACTGTGCTTACCAGAAATTATCAGTCATATATTCTCATTTCTGGTACCTGCACATACTGGAGAAGAGCTCAAAAAGAAAATGTATGTAGATCTGTACCCCTGTTTGATAGTAAATCGTCTGTGGCATGATAATTCAAGTCGTATTATCTGGCGAAAAGCGTTTTTTGAAGATACCAAAGACGATCTCGATACATTTCTCAAATTCGCTTCCGTCATTTATAATGCATCCTCCACTTCCTCAATAAACAACACTATCAGTGCCGCCTCTGCATTGGCTATCGGAGATGCCGAGAGTGGCAACCATAATCCATTCTTCACCAATCCATTTGAGAATTTACCGCCTCCCCTCCTCTTGAACTACCCAAGTCGCTCATCCTCCATCTCTAGCGTTTCTTCCTCTCTCGTAAAGACACCTTCCGAATACTCCCTTAACGAAGACGACGAGAACACAGACTACCTCTCTGAAGATCGCGTATGGAACAAAAAAATCATCTCTGCCGATTCTCGCTTTGCAGAGGAGATGGACAATCATTATCAGTCTACACTCACCAAATTAGACACGGCCGCCAGATTAACCACCTATCGCAACGCACTCCGATATTTATGCATTCGCAAAATCAAGGAAAAGTCCGTCAACGAGCCTCTCTCTCGCATAGGTGAACATGCTTCCAAATTAGAGCATTTGGACATTTACATTTGCGACCATTTCTCCAATGAAGCACTTTACCCCTTTTTGGCTCACCAGAGCTTGACCTATCTCTCGCTGGCGGGTTGTCATAATATCACGGATGAAGCCATTTTGAAAGTAGCAGAATACTGTAAACGTCTAGAGCATCTGGATTTACGAGCCTGTGGTCTTGTCTCTGATGTTTCTCTCTCGGCCATTGCCCTGAACTGTCCTCGCTTACGTCATTTGAATGTGGGACGTATCCGAGATCGTGAAAAGGTTTCCATGAAATCCATTGCGCTGATAGCCGAGTTTACCCAAGCCGCTGTGCTGGGATTAGCGGGCTGTGATATCGATGATGGCTGTATGCAGGTCCTGGCCAAATATCGCACCACTGGTCTTGAACGTGTGTCTGTCAATAGCTGTTTCAAGATTTCAAATGAAACCGTCTATGCCTATATACGTTATTGTCCTAATTTATCTGTATTTGAAATGAAGGAATGTCATCAAGTGAATGATTGGGAGGCCGTGGCGGAATTGGTCAATCGAAAAGTCCTCTTGACTTTGTGTGATCAACAAAATAGAGCCTGCGCCGATTGGGCTCGCATTCGTGGTAGAACTTTGGATGTCAAGGCTCCTCTCAAGTAAATTTTTTTTTTTATCTTATACATCTTTTTTATTTCCCTTAATAGCCTCCCCCAGACAACCTTTCTTTTATCCATTAATTCACCCATACACACTAACTCTCATGTATTATATATAGTCCTTTTTCCATTATTTACGCTTCACCATATAATTTATTAAAAATAAAATAATCAATACACACAAATGTTGTTGGACTACAAAAAGTACTAATTTGACGGCATTCTTATACATATTCCTTTGGATCTTGGAATACGTTAGGAATTATTCTTGCTTTTCCTACAGTCATTCCTGATTTTGCTTATTTCGAATATGTCAAAAATTATATTAGCGTATTTTGCGAACAATGCACCCATCTCTTGTGACATCATTTTGTTTTGCTCCTCTTATGCTGATGATATCCCTTCTTCTAAAATTTAAAACAAGTTCTAAACAAGAATGAGAACAATAATCATATACAGATAAACTATTTTTTTTTATATTCATATGCTGTGATGTAGAACAGCATTATTTTTATTAAAGATAAAGAAGTGAGCGAGGATGCATTATCCGGATAGCATTTCGTAACAAGTTCGAATGTTCTACTGCTTTCTCTTGTATGTCTTGAAACATCGTGTCCAATTTTACCGAGTTTTCAAGCATCAAATTGGCTTGATAAAAGACTCTTGCTGGATTTGGGTGCACATAATATGCAATATTTTCTTCTGAAAGTTTAATCTGTCGATCAATATAAAGCATGGGTGATTTTAAATCATGCGCAAATTCATCCACAGCATGAAACACAGCTCTCATACGCGTATCCACTTTATCCAACACATGGACTAACCCATCCTTCTTTTTCTGTTTTTGTGCTTGCATGACGTGACAAGCAGCAGCGGCTGTAAGCGAGAAACCTCCTGCACTTATCGCAAGCGGTATCTCCAAACGATCCTTGTTTGTTTCTTCGGTTTTATCATGAAACCTATCCGAGACAAGACATCCCGTCGTGATGGCTGCACATGCCGAATTTACAATAGTCCCGACCAGACTGATCGAACAAGGTTGTCGATTAATTCTTCTTCTTTCCTTATCCATATCCTTGCCGTACACCGTAATGTCTTTTCCAAACTGCTTTAATCGCATCACCAAGATCTCTAACCCCACTTTTAATTGGCGAGACAAGGCTCTTAGTTCAAAGATATTCACTTGGTCATACGACCGATTTTCAATGGCAATCGTTAGTTCCATCTTCATCGTATCCAGCATAAATCGACTTTGAGTACACAGTGTGCCCAGTTCCGTCAAACACCGTAAAAGATCAAGATAGTGCCCATGACTCGATCCCACCAGCTCATACACTTCTTGTTGATGGTCTGTAAATCGATACTCCCATTTTTTATTAAAAGCAAAAATATCATTGATGGCAGAAGCGCATCGCAAGTTGAGCAACACAAGCTCAGAGGTTGTAGATACCGACATTGTCTTCAGCAACAGAAAGGAAAAAAGAAAGGTATCTAAACAGGTCTATGGGAACTTTTTGTAAATTCCTTTTGTAATTGATTAAACTGTTTTTTAAACCTGTATTAAAAAACAATTTGATAAAATACTTGTTGAATCGTCATGAGACATTAAAGTATTGACGTTGACTTTTTATGATAGAATACATCCCCTTTGTAGGGTAGACATGATTTTATTTGCCGTTATACTCGAAGCACACAGGAACAAATAATATAAAATAGAATTCAAGCTGGCAACCTGCCTTCTCAAACCCCCACACTATTTTTGAATTTTAACAGTACTTGTACCAAATAACAAAGAGGCCAATTGCAACAATTACACGCATAGCATACTCTACATTATCATAGTGATGATTGGTAGGTCTTCCACCTGACGCCAATTCCTCCAACACGTCTTCAAATTGATCTGCAAAAGCTTCCAACGAGAATTTAGACTTTACATATTCTCTTCCAACCTTTCCCATTTCTACCGTATCATATTTCCCCAAGATAAAATCACGCACGCCCTGAGCCCATATCTCTGGCTCCGGAGCCAGAATCAAACCGGTTTCTTTGTCCTTCACCGTCTCCAAGGGACCGCCACTATTAGCCGCAATCACCGGTAAAGAAGCATACATGCCTTCCACAGGTGTAATTCCGAAATGTTCATTGGCAGGTGTGTATAACAACAGCATGGACTGGTCCAACAGATACGTACGTTGTGCATCATTAAACGAGCAGACAAAAATAACTTGAGCACTGGCAGGTGGTTTCTCCGTTGAGGTGGGGAAAATCGTATACGTTTCTAAACCAAATGTCTCGCGAGCAAGTGTGTCCAATTCCTTTAAATATTCTACATTTTCTCGTACGCGTTTATCATAACCTCCTGCAAGTACAAGACGGTATTGTTCAAAGGTTTCTTTAGGTACTAAGTCATCGTTTTCAAGTAAAGCAAAAGCTCTCAAAGCTAATTCCACGTTCTTTTTCTTTTCAAATCGGTTGATGGAAACAATCGTGTGTTTGTGCCTAGTATTCATTGTTAGTACGAAAAAAAAAAAGTCAAAGTTTTTGTGTAAATGATTCCGTACGATTCAACAAGTTGGACAGAAGGGTCTGATAAATCGACTTTTTTGTCATAGGCAGCAAAATTGATGGGAGGATAGAGAACACGAGGCTTTTTAAAGATGGAAGGAAAAGCACGTCGAAACATACCGGCTGTAAAGTTGCTGTTGACAGTAATCGTATCTGCCATGCCTGTTGACCATTCCTCCAATTTATCAATAGGAACACGGTATATTTCTTTTAATTTAGAATCACGCTTTGTTAAAAGTTTGTCCGGGAAATGACAATAAAACAGAATCTAGAAAATAAATAAATAAAATTGAGATTGTGTGTGTTGTGTATATATAAAAAGTCATTTACTTTGGCAGGGCAATACCATTTTAGGATAGGTACACATGCACTTAATTGATCCACAAAGATAATATCGTAGGTTTCTTTTTCGTGTTTTAATATCCAAAGCACAAGCGCCAACTGACGAAGTATGGCAAATACAATATAAAGTCTTCCAAAGATGTCGCGAGGTAAGGAATTGCCGCGAACTCGCACTTCCAGTGTTCCATCTCGTGTTTCTTCAAAGCAATGAAGAGGATCGTGATGACTTGTATACATGACAACCTTGTGCCCTTTATTTTGGATACCAACCGCTGCATCCACCACTAATCGTTCCGCCCCTCCTATTGTTTTTTTGAAGGGTGTCAATTATTCTTTTTCATGATTTCTAACCATGTACATGCTGTACCTATTCCTAAATCAGGATGGATGAATGCAATATTAAACTTTGGGTTATCTGACATGCTTTTTGGCTAAAAGAGAAAAAGTTCACATTAAAACTCCATTGAAAGGCCTCAAAAAATAAATAGTGACTAGCGTTTTTTTTTTTTTTTTTCTTTTTTTTCAAAAGCTGCCTTTTTTATTTAATACGCGTTCTACACATTTCAATTATATACAATGAGTTTACTTCAACCTTTTGTTAATCGTGAGTCAGAACAAACAGCCTCATTAAAAAAATACAAAGAAATAAGCAACCTATTCAACAGAATGACTGACAATACCTCGTTCCTTTTTTTTTATACATTCTCAGTTAATGTTTTAGTTGTTACATTAGATGGTCGAATTTTGGTGGTAAATTTACTCATTAATAATACATTCCCTCTCTCTCTTCAAATGCTAAAAAAACCTTTCTTTTTTTTTTGTTTTATGTCTGTAGGGAAAGTTGAGAGGAACAGATCAATCATCAAACCTCATTTTAGAGAAATGTGAGGAACGCGTATTTTCCAGTGAAGGAACAGAAGTTGTACCACTCGGTTTATTTCTCTTACGGGGAGACAATTTGTAAGTTTGGATAACCCGTAAAACAAACATATCCTAACATCACAAAATTCCCTTTAGATGTACAGTGGGAGAAATCGATACCGAAAAGGATGAAACGTTGGATTTACCATCAATTAAAGCGGATCCATTATCAGAAGCAAGACTTTAACATCAAGACACAACACACACACACACAATACACAACGCGAACACCCTCTCCCTTCTCTCCCTCTCTCTCCCTCTCATCGACAAATCAATAACTGTATCATAAAACAAACCGAATGAATAATAATAAAAAAATATGAAAAAAAGGAATGTTTATTTATTGTAAAACTTTAAGAAAGGTTAATTTGGGATAATAATTTGGAAATATCAACATGTCGATATCCTGAACGATCAAGATGTTTTTGAACAGTCTGATATACAGCTAGTAATGTGCGATAGTGTCTGTTAATCAGGATTTCGGATTGAACTAGAGTGTCATATACATTTTGGTTAGTTACTTTTCACACTTTCCTGCAGATTTCAACTTACTTAAGGCCTGCCCAGTCCATTTTATGCTTTTTGCTTTCACAGGATCAAATACCATGGACAAGTACAAAAGTTGGGTATACAATTGCTTATCCGAATACTATATAAAAAAGAAAATTGTGTGAGCGAAAGAATCCACAACTCCACTATCCTTAATTTTTTTTTCTTACCTCTCGCTTCACAGAACCTCGACAGCTGGGGACAACACAGCGACGACCGAATACGGACAGTAGGCGTGTACGATTACCACAAGTGATATCATCACACACATACCAGTTATTATAGTATCGTTCAATATAGCTTCGAGCCGCAAGTTGCGCTTGTACCTTGAGACTCGCTACAGGAATCGTCTTTTTACATTTAGGACAATCTAAACCGCATTGGATGGTCTGTTCATCAATCTTTCGAACAATACCAGTGTATTCAATTCCCTTTTCTCCACATCTACAATTCAATAAAAGTTTGTCGCATGATTTATATCTTTCACTATCACTTGTTTGAGAATCCAGGGTAACAAATTCGACAGAGTTATCTGCTTGTCCAATATTGAAATTGTATCGCTTTGTATCTAAGCCGAGACATTCTGCTAATCGTGCAGGATCAGTACCTTCAATGGGGGAACAAAGACGAGTCAAGGGAGGATGTACTTGTTGATAAAGATACCATTCGATATCAAGTTGCATGCCCTGTTTCACCACATCATCTGGATGATAAGCTCGAAGTGCAGCTCCCTTTTTATCACCGCTCGTTTCCTCATTTACTTTACAAATCACATAAGGCACCATGTCACCGTTCTTTGCATTACGACCCGATTTCAACATGCGTAAAGCCACTTGCACATGGGGTTGCGTCTTGGCATCTGCATAATCTTGGGGTTTCTTGGTCAATTGTTTGTTAATCGTGTATTTTTCCAACGGAATCTCGCCCTGACGAATCTTTTCAGCAACCACTTCAAGGTACAGATGAATTTCGTTGATCACATCTTCTCGTTCTTTATCCGACAAGATCAGATCCAATACATGCGAGGAGACATCGTGTGATAAATCACACCAATCACGACGTACAAGATCAAGACCTTTCGTCTCAACCGTCTCCACTAATTGTCCTGCCTTTTCTTCCACTAAAAGTGCTGCATACTTTTTCTTTTTCAATAATAACAGGTGTTTATAATATCCATCAATACCGATCTCCAAAAGCTTGTATCTTTCATTTACACTCTTTCTTAATTTAGAACCCATTTTCTTGACTTCTTCTAAATCAGTAGAGTTCGTATAGACCATGATAGAATCAGTATCGCCATAAATGACATTCATTTCAAGATGACCAGCCAAGTTCACTGTACTCTGAAGAATCTCTCGACCTTTATGAGTAATCAACATCGCTAAAGGTTTGGCATAGAATCGAGAATAGGTGAAACCAAGACAGCCATACATACTGTTAGCAGTTAGCTTGAGTGCCTTTTGTCGAATATCCAATTGCATATAGGCCGCTTCCGAGATATAATTGTTCATCATGCGCTTCACTTGCTTACGACGATCGACCAACGTACGAATCAATCGAGGTAAAATACCTTGATCCAATCCTTCGTTGGGAACTTCGGGTACCTTTTCTTCTCCGTTTTCTCCTGTACCCTCTACAAACTTACTACGATCGACTGTGGTGAAACAAACGTTATATTCTTGGATGATGGAAGGATACAAACTGTTGAAATCAAGCAACATGACGTATCTATCATAGAATCCCTTTTTGGGTTCCAAAACCAGACCACCAGCATAGGCAGGTTTACGTTTGCCACTGCCCGCCTTTTTCTTGTTGTTATCGGTAGCCATCGCCACAGCCTCTTCATCTCCATCTCGTTCAGCTGCTTGCACTACGACGGCAGTTTTGGGTGCACCAAATGATTTTTCGGGACAAATGTATTTAGCCTTGTGAAATTCATGCAACAACAAAAATTCGTTTCGTTCCGCTCGAGCACCTGTCAATGTTCGGGACCACAAATTACCTGCCAAATTGGTCAATTGATGCGTCAATGGTAAGATCTGAAGCTTAAACATGAGCGCAGACGCCAAGAAAGCATCAAACGAACAATGCTTTAATAAATGAAGTAAACTTTCGGCATTTTCAAAGTATTCGGCAGTCTTGCCAAACTCGATATCTTCACGCGCAATCTTCAATTGGGATTGGGCTAAATCCGTCATACGGTAAGATTTACTTCGGATCAGATCCTTGGAGGCCAAATATGTATCACACACAAGTCGACCACTCATAATCAATTTCTCTTGATAGGTAGAATCACCAGCACCACCAGCACCCGCTTGTAATTTGGGCCAACTAGCATTAGAATAAATTTAGGTTAATTCATTTATATACGCATCAACACCTTTTTTCTTCTTCTTTACTTTGTACGCTTAAGTCTACCCAATCGATGCCAATGTTGAACACGCAATGCTTTCATACGATGCAAAAGTACATCTAAATCAAATCCAGCAAAGTTGTGACCCACAATAATATCAGGATCACACATGTGGATTCTCGCTAATCATGATATTTAGTTTATGATTCCCCACCAATTTTCTCTTTCCTAGTTAATCATGTAAGACTTACCAATTAAATAATTCAAAAGCGCTGTTTCGGTTCTATCTGTTTGAATAATCAATCCATTCTCTTTTTTTTCTTTAGCAACCGCCTCCAAAAAGCTAGCAGGATAGGGTTTGTTATCTAATTGACGTACAGCTGTGAATCTCATCTTGGATTGTAAATCAAGAGGCTTGGTATCGTCAATCATGACTTGATCACATACAAGTGCACTAAAAGCAACAATCTCGTTGACGTTCTTCTTTTCATTCAAGATCGTACGTAAAGAAAGTGACAGGACGACAAGTGGTGGTACTTCAAGAGGTCGGTTTCCTGCTGCATCCATGACAGGATTTACAGTTTTGGGATCATCTACAGAGATTTCCAATTTACACCAGGTTTCCTATCCACTTCAATTTAGCATTTTTTTCTCTCCTTTCCCCTACACCGTCATTCTACTTACACTTGTATTACTGAATTTGGCATCAGCAATATCTAACCAGCATGGACCCATAATATCTCGCTTTGTCAAAAAGTGTTCGAGAGGACCGGTTGTAGCGCCAAAAATATGACTGAAGGTCCTTCCACTTTCTCCTCCACTAAACGCAGGTTCTAATTTTTTCTTTGAGTCTTTGTAAATTGCCGATTTATTCCCCTCTTCCAAACTTACGTTCATAATCATACAGGACCTTTAAATAACTGGATTCGGCAGGAACGTCCTTCAACTCAAAGGCATATTTTCTAACGACCTCTTTGGAGGCAAATTTTTTGATTCTGTATTTCGAGCAAAGATCGGATATTTCGGAATAGACGTCTGTCATGTCCACTGGTGTGGTAGTTTCGGCACCAGAAGCTATAAAGAAATGATCAGCCTTTTTTTTTCTTCTTCTATACTTTTTGCTATAATAATTTTACCATCCAGTTTATATTTACGGGGTAAAACAAATAGATTTCGTTCGATATTTTTTACAGTAACACAGCAACTAACATATTTCTTGGTTTGCTTGTTCAAGACTTTACCAAATACATAAACATAACCTTTTTCTTTACGTTCATAAGCATCATACCACCACATTTTTAAATGTCCATCGGATTCAAAGATATCCATTTGTTTCGCATCGATTCTAATTTCATCTTGGTTGAACGTATCTACCACACTAGCTTCGGCTGCTTTCCAACTCTGGAGATCGGGTCTAGGTGCATTTTTATTGACAGTAAGAAAGTTGGGTTTAAGAGGGTCAGCTATCGTGAGACCAGCGACTTCCTTCTTTAAAAATTCATCGCCGAATACTATATCATCGTCAAACATATCGTCACCCTCATCCATCGGATCGTCATTCTCCACAGGTAAAGTTTCACGAACAGGTTCATCCTTTACAAAAATATCCACATCATCATCTTCAAATCTGACTGGTTTTGCAAACGTTCTGGGTCGACCCTTCACAATAGGTTTTTTCGTCATGAAAGGGTTCTTTGTCGTGTTCAGAGAGGGTTTACCAGTATCGAAACTAGATAATAAATCCTTCATGAAATCTTCTGATTCTTGTTCATCGATCTAGCAGCCAGAAAAAAAAAAAGACGGTCAGTATTCATGACTTTCCTCACATATAAACAAAAAGCTTACAGGGGCAGCTTTAGGTTTCATGGCAGATTTTAAAGTTGAATTGTTAAAGAATCGATTGATTTGTTGATTTGGTTTAGCTACGGTGCTTTCCTTTTCTTTTACTTTCTCCTTCTTTGTGCTCTTTCTCTTTCTTTTTCCTACAAACACTGTCAGAAACCAAGGATTTTCTTCAGTTCCCTTAATTTTTCTTTTTACCGTGCTTGGATTGGTCAGGGTCTTGTTCGTATTCATCAGAGAAATGTTGATCATCAACTCCATTATCAATGTATCCTGCATTATCATCGTCAACAACAAAGTCTTCGTCTTGTTGTGCATCTTCCTCATTCACTTCGTCATAGAGATCTACATCCTATGATTTTCGGCGTCAGTCTTACAATGTATGTCGTCTTTAGTTTTTTTTTTTTTTTTTTTACCTCCTGACGTTTAGGTTTGCCTTTTGAAAGTCTGGACTCCCTCAATTGTTTTAAACGATCCCCTCTTTGTAACCTGGAACTCATGAAGACACAAACGACAAAAAAAAAAAAAAAAGGTTTGAAGAAAGGGCTATATTTTTTTTTCCAATTCACAAAAATTCTTTTTCGCGACTTGGCGTTTTAATTACCGACGCGTTTATTGGTGGTTGTTTGTCGAAATGATTTTGATTAAAAATGACATTTTATAATTTTCCTGTCAAAGTAAACTCCCTGGATATTAAACTTTGACTAAGATAATGTTATACCCAAAATACTTGGAAAATTTAGGGGCATCTTTTGGTATATTTATCAAAGTAATTCGATATATAGAAAAAAAACTTTGTCTAACAAAAACTAGTATTTCAATTATGCCCTGAATATAATTTTTTTAATAATAAAACTGCTCTAAAAACAACACCAGCGTAAAAAGCATTAAATTTGGGCTATAGTTATCTAAGAACACTTTTCATCAAACTTGCAGGAAGAGTATTTAAAAGGCGCATTTGTAAAATTTGGCATTTTCCTCGAGGTATACCCTTTGTGTTTTGGCCGATTTTGGGACTTTTAAAAAAAATCATAAAATCAAAACCTAATGATCCAATATGATATTTTAGATAATTCTGAGCATTTTTTTGGCTTGAAAGGACGTACGGAAACGACAGTTTACTATATGAAAAATTCAATTTAAAACAGCCTGTTAGGCTAAGAAAAGGACTACGAAAGAATAAAAGATCATCTTGAGCATAACATGTGCTGTATTTTTAATGACAGGAACATGCAATCATGTTAGTGGCATCTTTTTCACTATAATATGGTATAGTCAAAGTCTGGAATCTGAGGAATTTACCTTGAATGAACGTGTTTATCAGTAATTTGAGGTTGAGTTGTAAATATAAACAATATTGTGGCCAAACGCTAAGTTGTATTCTATGATTTACCATTTTTTGTTGGGACAAATGCGTGAATCCATGCATTCTAAATATTTTTCATTATAAAATATTGTAATAAAAGTGTCTTTCCGCGAGAGTTTGCATTGACGCCTAAATGAACCTTTCTATTTTCTTCCTTCTAAAAATTGATGAAAACCAATAACAAGTCAACGTTTTTGTAATCAAGTCCGGCTTTCTAGATGTTATTCATTATCACATACCATAATGGATGTTTTGTATTTCGGATAGCACTTGATGTACCTATTCTGTAGACATTTTTTTTATCCAGAAGCTATTTGTTATTCGACTATTGTTTCGATTTTTTCTTTCAACACTTTCTTTTTATGGCCCACCAATTTTGACCATGCTTTTAGAATTCTTGATGCTGTCAACGATATTCTCAGACTGTCAGCAAAAAACTCACCTGTACATTGCGTCAAGAGGTGAGGATCCTGTATCATTTCTTTGTGTGATTGATGGAAATGAAGTCTTTAGTCATGATATAGTCCCTTTTTGTTGCTTGGGAAGAATGACATCTATTTAGAAAAAAAAAAAGGTTCACTTCATTTTTAAGACTTTGTAAGTGGATACATGAGACCCACAATTGACAATCAATGGTACTGTGATTAGAACTAAGCCCGTTTTATTGATAATAACACGCAAAAAAAAAAAAAAAAGAGTCCTGACCTTATCCCACATCTTTTCCTTTCAAATATCGCCCACCCCCTTTTATTTTTATTTCTTTCCCTTTCTCTTGTTTTTTATTTTCATTCTAAAATGGACGACTATATAAAACCAATGATAGATATATCGATTCCAGGCCCGTATATTCAACTCGATATAGTACCACTTACGTTATTCTACATGGTGATCTCCTACCTCGATTACTATTTATATTGTCGTACAACCTTAACTTTTAGCAAATATAAACACTGGCATCGTTTGTACCATCTAATCCTTCCGTTTCTTTTCGCTCCCAAACGACAAGCGTTTTCCACAGCATTTATCGCCTTTCCCTGGTTTGTAGCATCCGTAGGAGCCTACAGCGCACAGTTATACAAGTATCAACAACTTAAACTGGAAGGGCCGCCACAGTCATTTAAAGACTATGTGATATCGGTCGGGATAGAGGGCTTATCGTCACAAGGTCCAGAAGAGAATAAACAAGAAGGGGTTCGTGTGGAGGGAGTAAGAAGGGTGTTGAATCACATCATTATCATGGCGTTAGGAAAAGCTTTGTTGACACCCATATTGTTGCATGATCCCAAATTGTTACTTGCCATGCCTTGGTATTCATGGAACGGCATTTGGTTTGGGTTCCTCATGGGGTTTAAAGGGTATACGCTTATGTTGTGTACAGATATGGGATTAGCCACAATCCAGATTCTCACTGGCGTATCTACTTTGCATGTGTTCAATCGACCATTCTTGGCATCAAGGTAAAAGCCAAAAAAAAAAAAAAAAAAAAAAAAAGAAAGTTAAGGACCAAACCTAAAAAAATATTTAAAGCCCAAAGGATTTTTGGGGAAATCGATGGAATTTAGTTGTACGTAATCTATTTCGTAAACAATTATACACCAAAGAAAAAAAGCCAGCACGAGAATTAGCGTATCATCGATGCTTGGCGTTTCTGGTGAGTGGACTTATGCATGAAAGCATCATGACGTTGGCGAACCGTACCTTGACACTGGAGCAGTTTTGTTTCTTTACTTTGCATGGTTTTGCTGTCCTTTTACAGTCATTGGTTTCAACTAGAATTTCATCAAAATTACCACGCTCAGTCTCCATTGTCTTGACCATGTTATTTTTTGGCTGTACAAGTCAATTGTTTTTAGCACCTTTTCTTCGGTATGAAGAGCAATGTGCTTTATTTGGTCAGCACTCATTTATTTAAAATAATAATAATAATAAAAAAAAAATTATGTAGAAGAACGGCGTCGTTTGTTTGTAGGGTAATCGTCAGGTACGCATACGGTAGGGTCTAGGTTCACATCATTGTGTGTGATATGACCTAAAAATCGTCGAAAGGCCTTTTGTACAGCCTTCATTTTACCAGGCGTTCTTGTAAAGATCCTTATATTTATATCTTGGAATTTGGAGGGGATCATGTAAGACACTTTTTGCTTGGAAATATTAAATGATTCTATATAAAAAAAAGAATGTGGATGAGTGGATGGAGTTAATGATAGTTATTCCTAAAGTTTACCTTGATCATTGAACTTGGAAAAGAACCTAATGGAATCCACTGGGTTTCTTTCCTTCATAGAATAATTGATCTTTGTGAAAGCCACAATGATATCGTGCGCGACAAGTCCGGCATTATCGGTTTGTGAATTGGCGATATCTTGTGCTGTCAATGTGTCACTGTTTAAATGCGCTTCTAATTCAGGTGGTACTAAAAACTCGTCTACAAACTTGTACAAGTTACGCGTCCGAATGTTTTTAACGATACGTCTGGATTCGCTTAATTCCGGACATTTGGATCGCTCAATGGTGCGAATAATATCATCTGTCATGTACAGGTACGCTTCAGGATCGTCTATAGAATCTGCAATCTTCATGTAGTCATCTGAACATACCATGATCAGTTTTCCAATCTTTATATGTGTATATATTAAAACTTACTTGCTGCCATGAATGCATCGACAATCATCAGCTCAAGTGCCTTTCCTACGCGATGGTTATAGATCTGCCTAAACAATGTATAGCGTGTATGAAACATTTCGTAGACGTTATACACCTCCTTCTGATGATAACAAATCTCATTATTAATGACACGGCTGTATCCAGACAGTCTTTTTGGATCATATGAAATCCGAAGGCCCAAATTGTAGGCATCTCTTTCAATGTAATCAAACTTATCGACATCTACACCATTCTTCTTATTGGCCACAATATCAAATAAAAACTTTCGGTCTTCATATTTACTTTTTTTTTTGTTTTTTGTTTATTGATATGAAGTTTTTTTACTTTCTGTCTATTCAATTTCTTACCTGTTGGATCTTGGTTCGCCTGCAATTAAATCCTTGATTAGATGAACATCGCTTGAATCTAAATCGATATTGTTGTCCTCGACCAAGTACTCTAGCATCATTTCAGATGCTTGCTCATGTGTCCATGTTGATCCGGGTCTATTTTATCACATTAATTTCGGTTCTTAACCTTATTCTCTCTCTCTCCCCCCCTTTTTTTTTACCTCGCAATAGGCATAAATGCATTATCAAACACATGACTATATGGACCATGACCTACACTTTAATGGTTATATTTTATCACTCTTTTTCCTTACCACAGATTTTTTTACCTAAATCATGACATAATCTGAATCAAAAGAGAGTTTAGTCATATGTATACAGTTGAAAAGCAAAGAGAAGATATGTTACCCTGCAAGTTTGACACATCGAATTTCATCTTCGGTGATACGTAATTCAGGCTGCTCTCTTGCAAACCTTTCAATCAAGGTACCCGATAAGTGAGATACACCAATAGAATGCTCAAAGCGACTATGACTGGCACCGGGAAATACAAAGTAAAGCGGGCCGACCTATATTAAAGAATAGAATGAGCAACAAAAACAAATGGCCCAAAGTCATTCAAGTTTACTTGTTTGAGATCTCTAAGACGTTGAAATTGCACAGTGTCAATAAACTCTACGGTATAATCGTCCAAAGTTATATGGCCCTAAAGGCAATAAAAGTTTAGTACGAAAATATGGTGCCAACCCAAGGGTCAAGAGGAGATTTACATGAATCGGATCGTTAATGACTTTATGTCCATTGTAAAACGAGCCTGAATGGTGCGTAGGAGCACTGTCATAAGAGTTTACTATATCTCCCACGCTCATGAGGTATATTTTGTTTTTTTTAAAGGAAAAGTAAAAGAAAAAGTGGATTGTAGATTATTACATCATTTATAGTACATGCTATATTTTTTGTTTTTTATAATGCATAAATAATTCTACTCCGACTCTGCGCAGTAAAAAAGAAAAAAAAGTAAGGACAGGCAATGATAAATAATTTATTTAATTGTCTAAAGGAATTTCACTCAACCACTTGTTGAAGAAATCAAGGGCATTTTCAGGTTGATCATAAGGAACCATATGGCCAGCATCAAAAATTCTCAAAAACGTAAGGTTACCAGAAGAACGGACATTACCAGCATGTTGACCTGTGAGATCGCTATACCACTTTTCATCCACGGCAGCGTTATATCCCTCTTTACCGGACCATTCCATCTTTTTACTCCATTCCAAATTACCGACCCTATTCGAAAGAAGCAAACAAACAAAAAAAAGTTTAGAATGTATATTACAAAAGATGCAAGATAAAGAAAAAAAACGTACCAGTTACAGATCCAATCCATATCACCGACATAGAGTAAGACACGGATACCAGCTTCTAAAGTTTCAGCAACATGGCCCGAAAAGTCTTTACCACTAAATATTTCCAAATTAGTAAATTATGGATATTTCTGTAAAAATTATCATGTGTGTCACCCTACCCATCACCTGTTTGATAAAATCTGTAACCGACAGAATTACTGCAGCCAGAATATTTTCCCGCTTTCGCATCCACACCCAAGCTCTCCTTGACCTGCTCATCATTAGCGTATTTCTCAATGGATTCAATCAAGTCATAACACAATCCACTATCACCTTCACAGTCTTTACGGATATCATAGGGGTTCAAACCTGTCTTATCAAAGGCACCGGCTTGTGTCTTTTCACAATACATGCTAGCAGGAATACAAGTAAGCGAGTTCTGGAACTTGTAACAAGCATCCATTAATTTCTCGCAACGTGGGTATGAGCTCTTCATATTTTCACAGGTCTCGGCATCAAACAAAGGTTTATATTCACTATCGGTGGCGCACCCGAACGTTTCATAATGTTGGAACTGGGTACGAGGGTCGGTCCATCCATTACCAATCAACATGGACTGATAGTTAATCTTGATGGCACCAGGAGCTAATTCGTTATTGTTACGGATGATCTCTGTTGAGATAGCAGGAAGATAATGACCACCATAAGACTCACCAGAGATGTGGAAGGGGCTGGCGGCATATTTGGAATACTCCGAAAAGAAGAGTTGTAAAAATGCATAGACATCACGCGCAGATTCTTGCGTGTTTTTGACCTTAGTTTCGCCATAACTATAGCCTACATTGACAGGCTGGTCCAAAAAGACAACGTTGGCGGCTGTGTTCCAACTGTATGGGTTACGCATCGTATCGTTACCATACGCATTGACCTGACAAGGACTATCATTAAGACGTGTTAATGCGTGCGGCCAAAAACAAATATGCTGTTTCACTTCATTTTTTACCCTAATTCCATCCATAAACCCATCATAGAAGAGCAACCAGGACCACCGTTTAACCACAAGACCGTAGGATCGGTGGCAGGGTCTGTTCTGGATTCAAAAAAGTAGAAGAAAAAGTGATCATCGGTATCATGTTTATCGATATATCCAGAATACTAGTATAGAAGACTTGTAAATAAAAAGAAACTTTTTACAGGCAGAGAGAGAGAAGACTCACTTGAACACCTTCTTCGCAGGACTTGGGTTCCTTGATTCTAACGGAATATCCTTCCACGTTATTGCTTTTCAGGATACGGAACCCAAGTTGTTCATACTCGACATGACGCATAGTCACTTGCATGGGAGTCAAGGCATTGGTTAAGACCAAAGACCCAAGCCCAGCAGCGAATGCTAATATTTTCTTTGAAATCAACATGTTCTTTGCGATTAAAAAGAAAAAGAATAAGAAAAAAAAAAAAAGCGTATTCCCTTATCTTTAATTATTTTTTTTCAAAAGGCGAAAATGGGAGACGACTTCACTCACACACACAAAAAAATACCTTTTTCAGTTCAGTAATGTAAACAGTAAACATACTCCGAAGTATCGTTTATTTGTAAACAGACGAGAGCGAAACATTTATAATCAAAACAATAAGAAACGTGTCTCCTGGATTTTATCCACAGGTGACAAATGATCAGTAATGGCTCATAAATGAAATGTAATACTTTATTTTTTTTTGTCGGTGTTACTATGACAAGTGCATTTCTAGATTGACATTCAACAAATTGTTGTTATGACACTGTTTAAAAATGGGTGTTTGTCTCTTAGAATAGGATCGTGATCTATGACGTCAAATAGTTTACTTTTCGGCATTACTCGGTTGAATGAATTAGTAAGAGAGTGTAGTAGGAATGACACAATAAAGGGAGATATTATTTGTTTAACCGGGGAGGCAAACATCTACAAATATGGTAACTGCCTAGGTAACAATGGACCACGTATCAAAATATGTCATGGTATTTTTACTTTCCTGTTATCTGTCACCCAGCAATGAATCTCGTATCTTATCTTTTTTTTTTTTTTTTTTTTTCTCACAAAAATAAAGGTATGCAAGTCTACCATTGCTCCAATTAAAGTTATCAATTGTTTATTTCCCGTCCCTTTTTTTACTTCCCTTTCTTTTCTTTTTTTTTCCCTTATTCTTTTCCCTTTTTTATTCATTTAAGTAGGAAATGAGTTCACAAGATGGATATACATCCTCATCGTGGAAAGAACACCAACATGAGGTAACGGATGAATGTCGTGATTGTAAGCAGCAGTTTCGAAATACGCGATGTTACAATTGTGACACGGGCACCACACCGTTATGGCGCAGAGATGATGATGGTAATAACATTTGCAATGCCTGTGGTTTATATTACAAACTTCACAACGTTCATCGTCCACTCTCGATGAAGAGAACGATCATACATCGTCGTAAGCGAGTTCATATGGCCCGCAAGTTCCCACAAGAACAAACCTTACAGAGAAGACCGTCATTTTATGAAGAAAAAACAGAAAATCATGAGCATCCTAAATTGCTCGATATTATCCCACCACCAACACAGCGAAGATCTTCTTTCCACCAATTATCGCCCATGATTGATAATCACCCATCACCTTCAACTGAGTCATTACCTAATATTCAATCTTTTCTCAGTACATTGGAAGGTCCGCCTCCCTTTGAGGAAGAAGACTTGGCTTTGCCCACCAATGGCGCAGCATTAACCAACATGTTATTATTAGAGCCCGCCAAGTTCTGTAAGGCATTAGCCAATAGAAGGGATCAACTCCAAGATGAAATTAATAGTATCAATCAATTATTATCTCAATCTTCTTCCCAGCAACAACAACAACAACAACAGAAACAGCAGTAAAAGTACCACTCATCAGTCATTGAATCTAATAATAGTACAATAGTATCAGGATCAATTCATATACCATGGAAATAATATAATGATAATAATAATAATAATAATAAAAAAAAAAGAAGCATTTGTTTATTATTATATAATTTCATTGTGTCTCTCCCTGTTTTTATTTTTATTCTCCTGTAATTGATAGTGAAGTCTTGGAAGGAGCAAAGCCAATACGGGGAATATCACCGAAATCAAAAACGGTGACAAAGTCTCGAAGAACCATATTTCCAATAATAAATTTATCGTCAGAGGGAATAAACAAGAGTAAACATTCATCTTCGGAAGCCTTTTTGGTAATTAATTGTGATACGGGTAAATTGATATTGACAAGTGATTTATCAATGGAAGATTTAAAGTATATGTTAATGGAATCGAGACTGGAGCCAAATTGGCAATCAATGGTATAGACACCATTTTCATTTAGCGCAAAGGAAGTATTTTGGTTCATGGTGATGGAGAGTGCTAAATCATTGGCCAAAGCACGAGGTAAATACATGAAATTTGATCCTGTATCTACACCAAAGGGAGTTTCTATATTAAATTTGAAATTACGTGACTCTTCCACATTCTGGTGGTTGTGGAACTGGAAACCTTGGACATTGACAGACCATCGATTGGTATCCACCAGATTTGTATAGATGAACTTGTCTGTAATTGCTTCGGTATCAATGCCACCCAGCACCAATTTACCACCGTCATTGGTCATTGACACTGAGAATACCGGGTTTGGGATCTGACCAGCTTTGTAGAGTGAAATCGGGAACGGGTCGTATTTCTCTCCTTTCCCTTGCAAGAAGCGAGAAGTGCCGTCGGATAAACCAGCACCCAAGATTCCGTCCAGGATAATATGATCGACATCTGTACTGGCCTCTTGTTCTGAAATTGGCCCAACTGCATTTGTGACATAGGCCATCATTTGGTCTTCGATCGTCAAATCGCCCATGGAGATGGTATCCTTAAAATAAGTTCCTCTAGCACTACCGATACCATACGTAATTAAAAAATCGTCCTGTAATTCCCCAAAAGTACTAGATTCTGATTGCTTAAAATGTTTAAGAAATGTAGGGCAACCATCCATAGCTGAACATTCTGTTGAAGGTATCCATGTATCCGCACTGCCCGTATCAAATATCAACATAAAGTCTTGTGCGGGTGTCCCAATCGATACTTTGACTGCTAATTCACTGAGGTCAATGTCTTCCACAAGTGGGATGGTCGTTCCTCGTTTGCTGAGTCTATTGGTGGTGCTTTTCACACGGTGGAGAGGGACATGAATGGCTTTGGGAATTATGGCTGGTAATGCCATTACCTGTGTTGATAATAAAAATAAAAGTATACTCTTTTCTAATTGAATGCGCATTATGATAATAGTAGTATAATAAATAAATAAAAGAGAGAGAGAGAGAGAGATGAAAAAGATGTCTATGAAATAAGAAATTCTTATATTTATAGGAGGTTCTCACTTTCTCTCTTTTGGTAGAAGGGGGTCATTTTTATAAAACTTGAACAATCACGTTATGAATAACCAGAAAAAGAACCATGAAATAAAATAAAAATGCCTTTGTAAAGTTTCAATACAAAATGCAGGAGTGTGTGTATTTGTGTGTGTGTGTGTGTGTGTGTATGTGTGTGTGTATTTGTGTGTGCGCGTGTGTTCTTGTGTGTGTTATTTGTGATCCCCTTACGCACTATTAATAGAATATAAAAAAAACTGTCATTTTTATTCTCAAAGGCTTCTGTTAACAGAACGACGTAATGGTGCACCCTCTTTTGCGACTTGCTCTTGTTCGTGTCCACCACTGGAGGTCACCGAATTTTCTTTGGTGTATGTCTTTAAGCGGTTCATTGTGTAGTCCTTACTAAAAGTATAAGCTGCCAACGCAGCTAATGTCGCAGCCTCCATTAGTTCTTCCATGTTCCCATTAACTTATTCTACTATTCAGCTAATACTTACACACTGCAAGTGTTGTCCTATGCAAAATAAAAAACAAATACAAAGAAAATGGTTAGCCTTATAATACCACTTGTTCCCTTCCTTTTGCTGTCTTACCAACCGATCAATACTGATTTGGGTGTGTTCTTGATCATTTAATGTAGTTTATTGTGTGTAAGAAAAAAGAATTAGAAAAAAAAGTAGCCTGTTGATTTTTTCGCACTGACATGGTGCATAAAGTCCGCTCCCCAAGCTGGGATCTGTTTCCCGACCGTTATGGGATGCACTGATATAAATGACGAAAGAAAGAAATATATATACGTGCTTTTCCACTATATTTTATGGTTCTTTCGCCTAACGAGACAAAAAAGAAAGCGGAGGGGAGGGAGGGAGGGAGGGAGGAGGGGTTGGATGAGGACAAGGGCATCTTGGTCTCTTTCTTTTTCTTTTCTTTTTTGATACGTCTCTCGGAATGGGTTTTGGTCACCGGTATGCATGCACACAAGAGAAGAGAGAGAAGCGCATATAACAAATATTACGTGGATTATATTGATCATTTAATAAAATTACATGTTGGTAATGGTATCAAGCCACCGCATCCCTCCTCTTTTCTCTCTGCCCCCTTTCCTATCGACCCCCGCCTGTCCCCTTCCCCTCCCCATTGTGGCACATCCCAGTCAAATTTTATACACACACAGACTGATACGTACATTATGGAGCAAAGCAGCAGCAGTAGTATTATTCGCAAGCAATAAAAAAATAAAGATGGAGAACGGTGTTCTGAATAGATGAACCGGAAGACCTAAATAAAGCGAGTATGAGTTGGATCTTCATTCAGCATAATCGACACAAAAGGCAACGTGTTCTAAAATTAACAATGATTTATGTTTAATATCATGGGCTGTTGCATCCCTATACAGTAGATTTGGGCGCCATATGCACAGTGTCACGTCCTTGGATCACAAACGTTATGTGATAACGATGATAGGGAATGTACACTGTGGGAAACTTGGTAGTTTTTGATCTAACTCTTTTTATTATATTTTCGATACGGACAGTTTTTTTCTTTATATAAAATGACCCTCTTTTACAGAACAACCTAAAGTAAAACATAAGTGTCTTGATATTGCGAAAATAGTTATTATGTGAAGCGCGTCAACTTCAAAGTAGCATTCTTTAACAATTCGTTATTATACTTTTGGTAGTGCAACTTGATAAGGCAAAAAAAATGAATGCGCATATCGTACAAACCTAACCTCGATAGCTCTGGTCTCAAAAAATTTGATTATCTTTTGCAAAGACATATAAAGTATTCCACAAAAGTAAAAGATTAAAACACTAAGTCTAACTTTTTTATAGCGTAAACTCCATGGTATTTTTGTAAGTTGTGTTGCTATACAACATGATATATCTTGTCGAACTATCAAATTACTGATAATCAAAAGGGTCTCACATCATACCACATTCCAACAATAGATGTCGAATAGCCACACTAACAGAAAGAAAAAAATTAGCACTTTATTATCAAATTGTCTATACCAGAGATAATCGAAATTAGAGTCGTTAGTAAGGCAATCAAATAGTAAATGATGCGTGTTCTTAAAATAGTATGAGATTATGCATACAAAATTAATAACTAAAAGGGTAATGCAGATCATATTTGGGGACCGAGATAAAAGTCTGCCATAGATTGTGTAATACCCTGATTCTCGTTGGGATTTACAAAGAACAATGATTCGTATGTGCGAATGTCACAAAAGAAATATCGTTCCTTATTTTTATGATGAAATCACAAAAAACTATTGTTGTATGAAACAAATTCAGTTGATGTAAAACAAACTTCATTGTGTCTTTTATACGCAAATAAATGAGATCGTATTTCCATTAAAATAGGTTATAACAATTTAGAGTTTGAATGAATCCGACAATACTTCTCACACCATTATTAATATCTCGAGATACGACTTTCTTTGATGTATATGTTAGTTCTTAGATGTAAAAGAGTTAAGACTTTACGATGGTTTTCTGCAAGAAGATGTACGGATCGTATAATCACCAAAGACAAGAAACAGTAAAACAAAAGCGGAAGAAATACTACTTCGTATCAATTACAAGATAAATCCCAAATTTAGGTGAAGATAAAACTAAAGAATATTTATTAAACAGAAAAAAAAGGGGAGTATTCACAGGAAATGCTCTCTCCCGTGTAACAGCAAGCCATATTATTATTGGCTGCAACACTGTTTTTAATGCTTCATAATACTTGTAAGCTTCATTTTGCGAAAAGGTAAAAGATCGGTAGCCCTGACTCCTGGAGGTTTACCTTCATTGCCGTAATAACTGTTTAAGCATTTAGACACATTTGCTCTAGCTTCTAGATATTTTATAATAGCAAATGTTGAAATGATGTCTTTAGAATTCTTGGGCACAATAATTTCAAGTTCTGCTCCTGCGGAAAAACAAAGAACCTCGCACTGATAAATTTGCGAGATATCGTACAATAACAATGTCCCTGGGGGTTTCATGTTGTCCATTAAAAAGACAAATTATATAATCGACAGATGAATTGTGCCTATTTTCTTCAGCTTCCTTCACATTACGAACCTTCAGACCATGCCCCTTAAAGTATTTCAGGGAACAAACCAGGCTTTCACTAAAGCTGTACTTATGATTATCGTATGCTCTTGTGTACTGCAATCGACACTCATTATCAATTGTAATCATGTTCACCATTACACTACATTCAAAATAAAATAGTGCCATTATTTTAAAAAATCGGTATTTAATAGATATTTCATATACATCATTGTATTAATATAGTTATACCTTCATCTACATCTTCCGTCAGTTCTGGATACTGTTAGTGAATTTTATCAACACTGACTGTACCTCTTACTGGTTGCTTTCCCTGGGCAATTTTTTTTTTTTTTGATATTAGAATCTGAGGATATTGTAAAAGCTCTAAATTGTACGCACCAATTTATCATTAAAGTACTTTTTAAAATGCATTATTTAGACTGACCTTTAAAGAAAAGTTGTTCTTGTTCTTGTCAGGCCCTAATGTACATGTATATCATTAAACATTGTGTTATTAATTAATTTTTACGTAACATCATTGTACTCACCTGTTTTTGAATCCTCATCAGGGTCTTTAAAATAGCACCTTTTCAATTTGAACGAGAACTTGTGAATAAATACAGCCTTTTGGCGGGTACATTAAAAAGCAACGTCTGGAGTAGTTATGTATTGGTTGCTTATTGTTAAATTACAGATCCAGCAGCCAATAATTGAACGATTCAGATGTCTGAGTAACCCCAGCAGTATCCCAGCACAAAATTTTACCAGCCGCAATCTGAGAGAGATTTGAGGCATTGTCACGTTGAAAAAGTACTAAACAAGTAAGGACCCTGTTTATTTGCTTGAACAATGGAGAGGGTCTCCAGACAGTGTACCTGAATGTAACGAGAATAAAGAGGACTGGCCATGACGCAATTTTTCTTTTCTTTTACCCGTGCGCGTACTTCAAATTGTAAATGAGGGACGTCTATGGATGGAACAAGCATAAAAAAAAAAGTGGGATTATTTGCTCATCGTATTGCAGCTTCCCTAAGCCATAAATCGAGCAAAGAGGTGTAATAGTATAAATCAATACAGTGTGGTTGCATAAAAAGGAATGCACTGTGTAGATACACGCATCGGCGAGTTTATTATTTTACGACGTGATTTCATTGGTTATGAGGTTTATTATCGTTATTTTTTTTTTTTTAAGCTATTTTTATTTTTATTTTTTGTGTCTGAACCTCTTTCAGTTAAATAGGCTAGGGGTTTTACAATAGAAATGAATAACGGACATAAGAATTCGGTAGCATCCTTAGGAATCAACACACAATTTAGCACTAGCTCAGTTTCTTCAGGAGGCTCGCCTTTAAACTCGCCGTTAATATCGCCAGCACCAGGATCTCCTTTCCCTCCAGAAAATTCATCTTGGGACCAATTACAAAATCAGTTTACACAACAAATGTCACTTCAGCCACCTTCACCTGCCCCACCAGTGTCGAGTAAATCAACAGGTGGAAATACCTTTGTACATAAATTATACAAGTAATTTGGATTTTGTTTGTTTCACTTTATATATTTTTGTGTCTTACTTTTATTTTTTATTAGTATGGTGGTGGACAAACAATATCAGCATTTGATTGCTTGGACATATACAGGAACTTCATTTATTGTTTGTAATATCACTGAGTTTTCAAGAGATGTATTACCCAAGCATTTTAAACATAACAACTTTAGTAGTTTTGTTAGACAGCTCAATATGTATGGATTTCATAAAGTGAATAAATCACCAAGGGGCCATCGTACGTTAGCCGAGAATCAGATCTGGGAGTTCTCACACCCAAAGTTTCTGAGAAACAGACCAGATTTACTAGATGAAATTAAGCGTAAAGCATTAGAAACAGAGTCTGTCCGAAGAGACACTAGTGATATCAACTCGCACATGACGATGATGCAAATGTCACAAACAGACATGATACAACAAATATCTCAACTACAAGAGAATCTGAACCAAGTTGTTCATGAGTTGACAGAGACCAAAAGAAGACAACATGTTCAACAACAAATGATGAAAGATATGATGGATTTCATGACTAAACAGTATGGTGCGATGCCACCAGCAGTAGCATCATCGACCGTGCAAAATATGGAATTATTTGAAATCAAACAAGATCCAGATAGACCACCACCGCCTATTTTTATTACATCAGCAGATAACCATCATCACCAGCAGCAACAGGGTGGTAATTTCTATCTAAATGTCAATGAACAACCTTCTTCGCCTAATTCAGCTTCTTCTTCACCGCAAATCTCCCACAATAATAACAATAATAGTAATTCACATCCACTTTCTGTACAAACCCACACAAGTATGAATCATCAATATCAACAACAACAGCAAAGATCCCCTTCTTATCAATCCGCTATAAATACGCCTTTACCTCCGAGTCCTTGCCCAAGTAATGGGAATTATTTATCTCATACGGAAGACCCATATAATCCAACAAGCCCAATGGCTCCGAACTCTTTTATACAACAGCAGCAACAACAACAACAACAACAACAGCAGCAGCAGCAGCAACAACAACAGCAACACTATAACAACTTTCATCCATAATAAAAAATAATAAAAATGAGTTTTAAATATAAAAAATGTTTTTGAGTGACGTATAATTGGATTTTTTTTTTTTTTTCTCTTTCTTTCTTTTTCCTTTTAATCACGTCTTTAATTAGAAAGAGAATTCAAGTGAGCTAATGTAAAAGACCTGTTATAGAGACCTGATACTGATCTAGTTTATTACAGATTTATTCAAGCATACAACAAAAATAGCCGCTTTTTTTACCTCTTTTTTTGTATATAAACCAACAACAACAATATGCTCCCTCTTTCACTCTTACATACAGCAGCTGGTCACCCCATGTTGGTTGAACTCAAAAGTGGCGAAACATTCAATGGTCATTTAGTCAACTGCGACAATTGGATGAATTTAACTTTACGTGAAGTCATCCAAACCTCGCCCGATGGTGACAAGTTTTGGAGATTACCTGAATGTTATATTAGAGGAAACACAATCAAATACCTTAACGTACCCGAAGAAATTGTAGATATGGTTAAAGAAGATGAAGGTAGACAAAGACAAATGGCTGGACGTGGACGTGGACGTGGACGTGATAATAATTTCAACAACTCTCGTGGTGGCAGAGGTGGAAATGGTAGAGGTGGTAGAGGTGGAAGAGGTGCTTCAGGTCCTAACGCTAATGCTACCGTGATTGGTGCAAGATCATAAGGGATCTCATTTTATATACTTTATTACCAGATACACTCACTCACTCACTCGCTTCGCCCTCACTCACACAAAAAATATTAAAAATACATGAACCGCAATCCTACCCTTTTTTTTTTTTTTTTTTTATAATACTTTTTCTTTTTACATCTTTTTTTTTTCTTTTTCTTTTTTTTTTTTTTCACATATATATAAACACACATACATTGATCGTAGATGAATAAAATTACATTTATCTTCAAGCAAAACATCGGCAAAGAGCTCCCATAGCCATATCTAATGAACTTAAGGTTTCCTCGGAATACAACAACGAGTTTGTCATAAATCCGTGCAAGACGCCCAAAACACGAGTGCTGGTGACAGGTACACCAGCCTGAATCAATTTACGAGCAAAAATTTCGGCCTCTAACATGTTAAAAAACGTTAAGTACAAGCTCCCTATTTACAGTACTTCCATGTTGTTTTACCGTCTCTTAATATATCTGCTTCTGCAGTTATAATCAAAGCAGGAGGCAAATCTTTCAATTCATCCAGCGTAGCCTTGAGCGGACAAGCAAGAATGTTTTGTCGATCCACCTTGTCAGGTACATACAAATCCCAAAAATACTCCATCATCCTGCGAACGAGGCCAAAGTCTTTACCAAATTCGTAATAGGATCCTGTATTAAAAACTGCATCGGTCACAGGATAGAACAAGACTTGATAAACAAGCTTTCTCTCTTCATTTCGTTCCTTATCAAGCACTGAAGAAAAAAAAATTAGTGATTTGATACCTGTCTAGTTTGTTTGTAAACATTTTCTTACAGGTAACAGCAATGGCCAAGTTACCACCAGCAGAATCACCGCCGATAGCGACACGAGTAGGATCGATCTTTAATGTTCCGCCATGTTCCAAACTTGTAACCCAAGAGAAAACACTGTAACATTCCTCAACAGCGATAGGAAATTGAGCCTCAGGGCTTAAAGTATAATGTACATAAAACACTGCACATTTAACCGTATCAGCAATCTAAACGATAATTAAAATCACAATTTATCTACACATACAAAGGAACGCAAGTGTACCTTAGAACAAAGAAACCTGTACGCATCTTTATTTGAATGCAACGCCCATCCTCCACCATGACTATACGTTTCGCTAAAGATGAGCCACTCAGCTAAAAAGAAATCACAAAATGTACCTTACATGTAGATTAACGCGGGTAAAACGCTGTCTTTACTATCACTTGGTCGATAGACATCGACACTAAGATCTGGTGTTCCAGGCACGCTCATTGTCTCGACATTGACAACAGGAAAGACGGCAGGTGATTTAAGTTCAGGCCTTGCTCGCAACGCATTAATTTCCAAATAAGCTTCATCGAATGCAGGAAGTGCTTCTAAGTATTTACGTGTAGTACTTGTTACTGTTAAATAAGATGCCATTCTTTTTCTTTTTCTTTTTTTTTGCCGGGAGACACTAAAAATAAAATGACAAAGGAATCGTTACAGTCATTCGAGTTCTTTTTTTTTTTGATGATCATTGTTACACAATTGGCCGTGATTTTAAAACGGCATAAATTTTAATAATACGTTTAATGTCATTATGGTTCTCATAGATCCTCTTGCAATACATCATATCCAAAGATAGAAGACACATTGTTTCAGTGAGATTTTGTTGCAAATGATACTTTTTTTAATGGTGTATTATAACAGCTACGGAGAAAAAAATTGTACATTGTCACTTGGTAACGATTGAGCACATTGAAAATCAACTAACAACATTAAATTACGACTATATATACGATACGTAAAACCAATATTCAATCTAATCATTCAATCTTCTTCCAGTATTAATTAACCATGCCTCCAAACAACTCTCAATTCCTCAGCAAGTATGCTGTCAGCAGTAGCAGCAACAACAAGCAAATAAACATCGATGATTGCTTTGATGATCTTGAAAATACGATCAATAAATTGGATGCAGTTAGCATTCGCAAAGATCATACCCAAACTAAACCTAAGCAATCTTTCGCATACACCAATCCTACATCTGAATGTATTCCACAGGAACGACTGGAAGGTCCAGATATGAGTCGTAACTTGTCGCAATTCCTTTATCCTAAGCCTTCTATAACTACACATATTCGTCCTGACATGCAAGCCCCTAATTTAGATAGACATGTGTCGCAAATACTTGGTCCCCAAGCTTCTTCTGTGGCTGATTCTACATATGGTGGCTATAATACGCAACCAGTTCGTCCCCCAGCTTCTGTGAACAATTCTACATTTGGGTATAAGACGCAATCCTCAAATCTAGGTAGAGAAGTGTCTCAACCAGTTCGTCCCCCAGCTTCTGTGAACAATTCCACATTTGGGTATAAGACGCAATCCTCAAATTTAAGTGGACAAGTGTCTCAAATAGTTCGTCCCCAGACTTCTGTGGCCAATTCTACATATCACGGTCATAAAATGCAAAATCCATATAGACCTCAACGTATGGATTCTGTAATTTTGGGGAAGCAAGGCTTCAACGCTGGTAAACCGCCAGTAAGTGGATTTGCACCTTTAGCGGCAGACTCTAATGTCCCTGTAGCTCCGGAGGTAGCCTCTGATGTTCCTGTAGCTCCAGAGGTAGCTTCTAATGTTCCTGCAGATCCTACCAAGAAATATAAAGTGATTACTGTGAAGAAATTTTACCACGGAAGACCGCTTTTGAGAAAAGATTAGTCTTTTTGAAACTTGTGAAAGACAACATAGATTATTACTTTTCTCTCCCTTTAATGAATAAATAAAAATGATAATATTAATGAAAAAAAAAAGGATATTAGGTTTATTAGGAAATATAAAGTATTAAGAGAATAAGTGATTGATTAATAAAAAAGAAAGAGGGAGGGGGGATATCAAAAATAAAGAATTAAGGACAGTTCTCTTTAAGACCACCGGGGCAAGTAGCTGTGACAGCATGACCTGGGACATTGGCAATCTTAAGAACAGCAGAAACAATGGCACCGATACCTTGACCAGCAATTAAACCACCAGCAACACTGAACATAAGATCTCCATGAGCAACAGGTCTAATCTTCTTCCAAATCTTACCACCAGCCCAACCCAAAAACATGGCAACAGGGACAGCAGGTTGAGGATTGATCATGGCAATACCAACGGCACTGACAGAAGGATACCATCTATGGTACTTTTGGGGAACAAGGAAGACACGAACAAGAGGTACGACAACAGCGGCGACACCACAAACGGCAGTAGCAATGATGGAACCTTTGGAAAGAGGCTCACTCGTACCAGTCAAAAGTTCGGTAACCTTTTGCCAAGCAGTGACAGCAACCAAACCAAATTCACAATCAGAGACTTCGATCGAGCCATCAATGATACAAGGATAGGCTTCGGCGAAAAGAATGAAGAGACCAACAGCAATAGCGATAGCGAAGAAAGAAGCAATGAATTGGGCCAAGAATTGAGATCTGGGAGAAGCGCCAACTAATTGACCAGTCTTAAGATCACCCACCATGTCGACAGCTTGAGAAGCAGCAGAAGCAGAAACGTTACCAGCTAACAAATTGACAGTCATGACTTGTTTCAAAGAATCTCCAGGCATCTTGGCAAAGACAAGTTGGGACATTTTACCAATGGAACCGGTAGGGTTAATATCGGTCTCACCAGTAGCTTGAAGACCCACAAAGGAGAACATGAAGGCGAGAATGATAGAAACAATAGATTGGTAAACGGGCATACCAAAGTATTCACCCATGATGGCACAGGTAAAGATGATGGATATGAAAGTACCAGAAATCCACCACAAGGTAGGGACTAATTCAGCTTCAGTGAAGATTTCGGTGTCATCCACAGCAGAGTTATATTTGTTTTGTTGTTCATCAGAGAGATTCTTACGGAGGACAACACGACGGAAATGGTTGGTACCACGCATGAAAACCAAACCAAGTTCCTTACAACCACCCTTGATACCACGCCAGAGAGTCTCGTAATGAATAAAAAGTTCAGTGAAAGCAGTAAGAGTCATGAGAGCAATACCAGGCCATAAGAAGAAACGGTTAGTAGTTTCACCATCCTTAAGGAAACCCAGAGGTGCAACAAAGGTGCCGTTTTGGACAAGAAGGGGACCAATAATACCATAAACACCAATGGTAGCAATTAAGAAAGTGACAACAGTGTTACCAGGTGTCATGAGACCGGCACCGAAGAAGGGGAAATCAAAATGGAAGAACCAACCCCAGGCAGCATCAGCAGTCATCAAGGGAGAGTAGTTGGCAGCTTCACCAATATAGTAAAGGAAATGAAGGTTTTCAAAGAAAGGAAGCCAGTAAGAAATGATGCTCCAAAGGAAAGTGAGAACAAAGAAGAAACCCATATATTTGGCCTTCTTCATGGCAGCCTTTTCACCTTCAACGGTATCATGAAGAGAAATAATGGTAATGGCAGCAGCACGGGGAGTAGGGAAAGTAAGATCTTGGTTAATAACAAAGTGAGAACGGAGAGGGACAGCAAAGAATAAACCATAGAAAGCACAAGAGATGGTAAGAAGCAAGAGTTTGACAGCATCTTCACGAGGAGTAGTCAACAAACCGAGTCTATACATTGCAGGAATACCAGCGACAAAACCAGCAGAAAGACCACCAGAGGTAGTGGCTGCGGATTGGGCAGTACAATTTTCTTTGGGACCAAAATATCCGCCACCCCATTTGGGAGGAAGAGCCTTGGACATGGGCTTAATGATGGCAAAGGAAAAAATGGCACCGAATAATGAAGCACCGAAAGTCCAACCCATCTTTAAACCGAGATATGTGTTTGATGCAGCTAAATTATTATGAAAAAAAAAGTGTTAGATCATGAAACTGTTATTGGTTTTTGTTTTCGAGTCGTACCAACTAAACAACCAAGCAAAGAGCCAATAATAGAAGCACGCCATGTAAATTGAAATTCTTCGACAATGGCATGATGAACGGGCTTTTCTTCAACAGCGACTTGGCTATCGGTATCTTTGTCAGAGTAATCTAACTTTTCATTTTTGTATGATGAGGGCGAGTCCAGCTCGAATTTTTCATCAACGACGACGGGTGTTGTCATTGCTTTTGGTTTTTTTTTTTGTGAAGAAAAAATAAAGAAAAGTGATTTGATAATGGAGATGATTGAAATAGTTGATTTGTATTTATACAGAAAAATCGATCAGTGTAATCATGTGATGATAAGATATTTCGCACGACAAAAATAAAGTCAGTACGACGGCGCTCCATAGTATGTCGCGTGAATACAAGTCAAAGGGGACAAGTAGCATTTACAACTTGACATCCTACATCTGTTTCAGGTAATTCCTTCTTAAAAAGGATGTTTTAAAAAGCTTGTATCATTTGGTGAAAAAAAAAAAAAGAGATTTTTTATTTCCAGCTCAAATGATTAATGCGATCTAACCAGCTCATCTAATCTTGGCTAGTAAGTGAAATATCAACTTTTTTTTTTTGAATGTTTGTAGTAAAGAAAAGAAAAGAAAGCTTTTCTCTATCTAACCCTTTTTTTTTTCTTGGCCCTTTTCGGAAAGTGAATGTGATTTGACTGTAGGACTTCCATTAATTCTAATCATTCCTAACATTCTGCTATTGCCTTATGCAAATTCTTAACTTTACTGCCTAACAAGGTAATACATCTTAGGAATCATTTTATCAGCTACACATTTGCATGGAGCTTGTATGTTTCATTAACTTTCGTTCATGATGGCCTATAAAATTTCTTGAATTCTATATTTTAATCTATTTGATCACAAGGCAATCGGTCAGACCCTGATCTAACCCCTCAATGAATTTACCACAATCTTTAGTGCTACCAATATGAGAATAGTGTATAACAGTAGACATTAATTGATCCCTCATGAAACCCAAAAAAGAAACTTGCTTGGTTTTGTGTGAACGCCCCTGTGCATATTTTCTAAAATAACGAAATTGGTCTTTCTTTTTTAAAACTTCTACAGGTGCATATCGGGAGTCCGACCGATTGTCAAGTTATACAAGGTGTACAAGAAACATGCAGTTTTAAAGTAGCAGCTTAGTGGTGTGTGAATTTTCCAGAATGGCGATTTTCCGATTAGTTGGTCCAGTCTTTATCAAATAATGCACATGATTGTGTAAAAAGTTAAATTCTGCATTATATTATAGGTGGAGATCAACCCGGGGTTTTTCATGAAAAAACGGCACATTGATTTTGGAAATATTTTATCTGATGTTAATTTGATACTAGCAACACCATTTTTTATTATTATTCATTTGATACAAAACGCAATGGCCATTTAACCTACCATATGACTCATACCGAAAAACTCAGACTATTTTATATATAAATAAAGATCAGACATAATATCTCTAATTTAATATCATGCCACCGCTCTGGGTGCAGCACTTTCTATCTTTCAAAAGAGGAAAGTTAGTCAAAGAAAGGAAACCAACTCATTAAGGTTTCTTTAGCTTCCTTTCTTCTATTCTTTCTCTTCCAAATTTTAATTATCAATACCATTAAAGCAATTTTATCTCGATCTGTCAAAAAAGCTTTATAATGTTTAGTTGGTTACTTTAAAATCTTCTAATTCTTGTCAATCTTTTTTTGTAACTACCAAAAACTCATCGTTCAAATGTCACAGTGATATTCATAGTGCTACTTTTCGAGATCATCGGCCATCAGTTACTAGGCCCGGAACAACGGATTTATTGTAGTCATCTTTAACAAGATACACTAATTAGATATACTTGGCAATTTTTATGGGTGATAAGAACCAGTTATTACGGAATTATATCTGATTGCAATCCTAGACAAAAGGAAAAAGGGGACAATAGTAATAAAAAGCTTTGTGTAAATCCCGAATTTCTGGAATTGAACCTTGATCTTCCTCAATCAAGACTCTTGAACATGACCTTGGTTCCAATAGCCCTCCCTTTCCGCACTAAAGCGAATCAAGAACTTCCACTTAGCAGAATTGTGTCTTTATAAAGAAAACAAGTGAATAAAATTAGCATTGATTAGCACATGTGGTTAGAGCATACGGCTTTATTCTATTCTTTCCTTAACGACTTTGTTACACGGGCGAGTGTTATACTCGAAATAATTCGTGTTCCTATTAGCAGTTGTATTCCCGTGTTCCTCTACTGAAATTAATTTTTGTCGTGATCAATCTTTACCACGGACGTCGTACAGAACTATTACCATAAAAAAAAGTGGGCGCAGTAACAGGACAGAAAGGCGAATATTCATTGGCTATCCTCTAATCGATTCTGTTTTTAAAGCCATATTGAGATCATGTAATTCTACTTGTAAATGCATATGTGAACAATCATCTATCAGATAGAGATTTTTGAGGATGCTATCCCAACATATACAAATACAAAAAAACACCACTGTATATAGCTTTTATTTCAAATGTAAAAGATGGGGCAGACTTGGTAATACAAGATCTTGAATTAATAAAGGCCCGAACTTGGGCCTGCGCGCTTCTTTTTCGTCTAGATGATTTTATTTCCAAAAATCAATGTTGTTCACCTTAGTATCCCCAAGTTCAACTAAAATAATAAAAAAAAAGGTAAATACTAAATCATAGGACAATATTTTACGAGAAACAATGGGGCAATTAATCGGAAGACAAAAAAAATCGAAGAGGCGATATTTACGAGTTATGATTTGTTAAATGATCCAGGCAAGTAGAGAAAGTGATATTTGTACAGGTTTATTCAAAGAATTAGACATAAATTAGATGCATTAGAGAGTGAAAGAGAGAGAGTTTGTGGGTGTGGTTGGGAAATAAATTAAAATACAAGGCGGTAAGGGGAAAAGAGGGATTGTAAAAAGATCAAGTTGTTCTTTGGATACATTGGATATACAGGTCGACATCAGCGTCAGTCAGGATATGATTTGAATCAAATGAGATTTTTCTCTTCAAATCCTCACATAATTGATCTAAATTCAAGTCTGGGCAGTAACTTTTTACATCCTGATGTACTTCATATAAGCGGCGGTTAGCACCTTTGGCACGATCAAGCACAGCCAATATTTTTCGTTTGCATGGTTTTTCATTTTCAGGCGCGCATTTTAAGAGAGAACCATCCTCATTTAATTCATTGGTAAATAAAGGGTCTAGCGAAGAGTTATTGAATGGGGCAGGGTTGTCTAAACCAAACAAATCCATTTCATTTCCAAATAGTTGGGGCAATGGTTGGTTTTGAATGAGATAGTCAGATTCGCTGGCAGGGGCACGATAATCTGTGAGTGGTTTGTCATCAAACAAGTCCGCATTATCGTCCGTTCTACTGGAGTCAAAGTTTGTGAAGGAAGGAGTCATAATTTCGTCTGTTTCGGCAGTAGCGGGTGGGGAAGCCGGGTGTGATTTATCCGAATTCGCTGGGAATTCAAACGTGAATTTGGCATCTTTTAAAATATAGTTTTCCTCCTTCAAACGTTCATTTTCCAACTTTAATCTAGTGTTCTCCATCGCAAGTTCTTTCTCACGTTTATCTTTAGCGTCTTGTAATTGTTTCATTTGTTCTTGTAATTCACTGACAAATTGCTCTTTACGTTCACGAAATGCTCTCTGCGCAGCTCGGTTTTGAGCTTTTCTTTTTAATTTAGGATCAGAGGGTAACACCTATTAACCGATTTGTGTATGTTTTTAATATGAAATTGTAACAAATGTATCATCATCTTTTTTTTTTTTTTTTCGTTTAACTCACAGTGACTTTGGCTAATGGCTTACGGCCGGGTTTTTTGGCCTTCTTTAACGGTCCATCTGCTAACAATACATCAGATTAGTGTCAAAAAACAAATGCAATTTAAGATGCCGACCCGGACGTTTTTTTTTTACCCGTTGCATTTCTAGATTTAGTGGTGTCGGTGGTCTTTGCTATTCAATAAGCAAAACGTAAATACAAATGAACTTTGTTTCAAGTCATTACGCTTACTCTTTCTTTTCGTCTTTGGTGCAGAATCACTACTCCAGTCGAAAGACTCGTCCGAGCTTGAAAGTTCTGCATAGTTGGGTTTACTGGTCATGATATTATATCTGAAAAAAGAAACCTTATAGAACAAAGAGAGGACGAGCAAAAAAAAAAAAGTTGTATTTAAATGAAAAAAAAAAAAAAAGTCTGGTCAACTCAAGGCGAATGGCAATTGCTTAATAATCCTTAAAGGGGGATTATGATTGGTTGATTTTATTTGGTATAAGTGGGGTGGGGTGGGGTGTTATGGTGGGGGTGTGTGGGGGGAGATGTACAAATTTACAGATTGTTTTTAGTTGTTGTCAATTCATTATGAGACCAACGTTGGATTTTGTTTGCGCTACTGTTACCAATAACCATATCGTGAGTATGAGTATTGGCATTATCACTATTATAATACTGATGCATTAGACGACGCTCTTTTCGTTTCCCACTTTCTGTTTTATGAACCGACCTTCTTCTTTTAACCTCTTCATCAAATGATGATTCATTTGCACTGTTTCTTCTTGAATGTTCTTGTTGTTTGTTACTGCTCTCTCCTTGGGGTAAAGTAGATGACATGGATGAATAGGGTCTTTGTTCAAATGGCGGTGAATTGGGTGCAGAGTCTATACTACCCGAATAGTAGCCCACAGACGAATTAGATCCTGACGACAACCATGAACGTCTAAACGACGAATCCACCGGTGTAGCCGTATGTTGTAGCTCATCAGGTAATATTCCACCTACTACAATACTGCCTCTATTATTACTCGTTGCTTTCGGTGATTGGACTAAAAGTGATCTACGTTTAGCTCGATATTCCGAAGGTCTTATTGTCTTTTCTGTTGAAGTTTCGTGCGACTGATGATGATGATAATTATGTGGAGATAATGGTGACATAATAGGTGACATATTTGTTGGTGACAACGACATACCAAAGTCAGATTCTATCGGTGGTGGAGGTGAAGACGGTAAAGCGCTTATTGGCCAATGTCGTGATTGTTGTTCGAAATGAAATGGCAAATCAGTTGATGTGTTCAGTTCTAAATATTCGTATTGATTTAGAGCATTACTCGCCTTCAGATTCTTATAAATTGTGCAGAGTCCAAACACATATGCAGACCACAGGAATGCAACAGCCAGCGTGATATTGACATACGTGGTAGCATCTGTTATATAAAACTTCATGTAGCGAATCCATCCCACATTTGATCCCATGAATAAAATACCACCACAAATAGACAATAATGATGCCAACAATCCAGTCACAAGAGTGATAGTTGCAAATATAAAGGTGTGTTTACACTTTGTCCCTTGCTCTTCCTCTTCCTCTTCGATATCCTGATCAATTTGCTGAAACATTCGATGTGGTAAATTATCAGCTGGTGATTTACGGAAAACAATCTGAGTTAAACGTGCAATAGCTCCGATGATCAATATATAGCCAAGCATGGTATGTACTTGTGCTGCATAAGTATCTCCAACTTGAGTTAAACCTGCCACAATAGCTATATTGGATATATTTATATTTTTTTTTTCAGTCAGAGTGAAGTGATAACATATTTCGGTCTCTTTTACCTCGACCTGTCAAGCAAATAATCAGGGCGTTAATAATATTTCGTTCTCTGAGTGCCGGAATCCAAGTTTGTACGCTCAAACTAATTGAAAAAAGACCACCTGTAAACCATAATAAACCTAAATTTATTGCCCGCCATTCCGATCCTAAAATAGGTGTACCTAGAATAATAAAGTATATTAGTCTTTTTCAAACGAAAAAAAAAAAGGATAGAGAAAAGAGCAAGAAGGATAATGAATGTCTCTTTTGGAAAAATAAAGGGGGTTCAATACTTTACCAGCTACAAGTAAACTAATAAATCCCCAGAATGTGATAATCACACCCTCATAATATTCTGGAGTTGCAGGGCGTGGTAATTTAATTATGGCCAGTAAATGTAATAATGCTAGTGTTCCATACATGATGAATCCTGTTCCCATGGCAACTGGCATCAAACACTGGGATTGCTGCTGCTCATTGTTACAGCTTTCAGTGAATACAAGGGCTGCCAAAGTCAAATAGCTAAATGCCACAGTCAAACTAATCCAGCCAAGGGTCAAATCGATCCACTTTGGTATCTTTTTCACTTGTCGTGTTGATAATCGTCTGTAGATCGCAAGTATCGATTGGGAAACCACTAAAAGAAATAGTAACAGACTGATCACGTTTAAAATAGTGGAAGCCGTGCTTCGTTCGTTTTGATGTATAAAGTAACCCGAAATAAATCCAGTCAAACCAAAGAATAAAGCTGCACTAGCAATATACACTTTTTGTTTTTGAATCTTTCGTGTTAATAATAAAGGGTAGCACCCGAGAAACGCAATAACCATTGAAATGTAATGAGTGATGACAACAGGTTGTTTAAATGGTGCATGAGTAGAAAAAGAATGGATGGTCGAGGTTTCCATTTTTTATTTGTTGTTATAACGCACTCTGAGTATATTTTGGATATTTTTGTATAGATTATTTCAATAAAAACATATAAAAGGGAGAGAGAGAGAAAAAAGGGAAAGGGGAGCACAAAAAATAACTCTCTTTTTATACATTTTTTTTTATTATTATTATTATTGCTGTAAAATTGAACTTTATTTTATTAAAACAAACATAAAGACGTCTAACCGATAATGAGCTTATCATCTTGGAAGTTGTATTCTATTATGATAATTATTTATAAAAAAAAAGAAAAAAAAAAGAAAATTGAGTACACAAAGGAAAAAAACAATGCAACCATCAAACTATTGAAACTTACCAGGAATTTCGAGATTAAGAGGAGCAGGACCTTGACGAATACGGCCAGAAATATCATAATGAGAACCGTGACAGGGACAGTACCATCCACCGAAATCACCAGCTTCACCAATAGGAACACAACCCCTAATTAACAAAAAAATTATCAACATCTGCAATCGATTTTTTTTTTCTCTCTCTCTCTTATTTTCACTCTTTCTTTTTGCTTATAAAACTTACAAATGGGTACAGACACCCAACATGACGAGCCATTTAGGATCCTTGACTCTCTCAGCATCTTGTTGAGGATCACGTAATTCAGCAACATTGACTGTGTTGGCTTCAGCAATTTCGGATTCAGTACGATGACGAATGAATACGGGCTTTCCTCTCCACTTGATTGTAACGTTCTTTCCTTCAGGGATAGAAGCTAATTCAACTTCGGCCTTGGCCAAAGCCAAAACATCAGCAGAAGCAGACATATTGGCCAAGAAATCGGTAACTGTAGCTTGAGCACCGGCGGCACTCAACAAACCAGTGGTACCAACAACCATGTAAGCAAAGTTACGACTGGCTTCACCACTGCTCTTGGTCTTCTTATACTTGCTAAAGTCGGGAATAGAAGTGGTGTGGTTGCGACGTAATTGGAAATCGTTAATGGGTCCAACTAATTCAAAAAAAAAAATAACACACGACTTTCATTAATAAACCTATATAGCCTCATTACTAAGAGTGTTATCATTACCATTGACGCTGGATCTGTTAACTAAACCACCGACAGATCTTTGCTTGGTGGCGGCACTGAACAAAGGATGGCTCTTGTGAGATTCATGGTGTTCGTCGTCAGTAGTGTTGCTGGAAGCGTGGAAAACTGTCTTTAAAGCGTTAACAGAAGCAGGTGCATTGGTGTAAGAGCGATTGACGATGGCAGACGCAAATGAGCGTGATAATGAGGCCATTTTGTTTTATATAAAAAAAGTTATATAAAAAAGAGTGGGGAGAGTTAAAAGTTGAAGAAAAACAAAAAGAGGCGGGGCTTTTTGGGCAAAGGGTACCCACCCTCGACAAACACTTTTTTTTGAAACACAGCTGCCTTATACCCCGGGCATTTAAATCGGCCCTGTGACGACTGGCAACTCTGAGTTTGATTGTCTTTTTTTTTTGTGCATTACTGCATTGGCGAAATGTAGTTTTCTGTAATCAGAGATGACGAAACCACCAGCGTTTATGTTACATATTTACCTTAATAGCGTGTCGTAACTATCTGAGAATCAAGCATAGCAACACTCTATTAAAATTTTTCTAGAGCCACTTAATCAGAAAAACTACCAATCATCTATACAAAGCTTGATTATAACAAAATTACGGCTCTCAGTGACCGACTCTATAAACTTCTCCTCGTAGTTGTTTCAAATGTTAAATAGTCACTACAAAATCATTCATTTCTTCCTGAATGGGACAAAATCAACGAATAAGCTTTTGTAGTTATCACCATACAGAGTGAATTTGTAAAACATTCGTTGAAACACGTTATCACGTCGTGTTTAAACTGTACAATATTGGTCCAAGCTTATGGCTAGTCCACATAGTTCTCATGAATCATAATAAGCTTTCTCAGATAAGACTTAGAATGTATTTATAACCGTATACTTACTAGTGAAATACATTTTCCCCTCAATATGTTAGAACGCGTCACCAATTAGAAAGTCCATAATCGCATTTCGCTTTTCGCCTTTCTTAGAGACAGCCAATTTTTCCTTGGGGACAGCGAAAGTGCACGTAGTCGCAACGCAAGATCTGTGATTTAGATGTTCTGTAGACCTGGGAACAAGGATATATCATCAAAAACAATGTAATAATTACAAATAAATGTATATTAAACGATTTATACTTATCTTGACAATTCTATCATCACTCTTTCGCCTTTGAGCTCGTTTGATCTTAATCTTATGCAGAAATATTAAGGTAAAGTTCAAACGAGAAGCTGAAAGTAAGCTGTAACACAAGTATACTGGTTTACACTATGCTGGTTGTAATAAATGTGTATATATTCCAAGTTGTTAAGTTATATTGACCTCTTGATGTCTATAAAAGTATCATAATCCCAACACTACGACTACGCGCACCCTGGCTGCCCCTAAGAAAAATGGCTGTCCCTAAGATACCCGATCACATTTCATAGAATACAATACATTGTGCTGTCCTTTTAAGTACAATTCAAAGCTTTTATATCTAATGATGGAATAGCTCCCGTGAGAAGAGATTATAACTAAAATATTCGGATGGTAATAGTTCTCTGTATTGTTGTTTTCGATATTTTGTTTTTTCAATTTAACAGGTAGCTCCTCTTTTAAGCATGGCTGTTTCTATTGTTCGTTAATGATCAATGGACTGGCGTAAACTCTTACATTAAAAGCGTTAAATGACATGGTAAGATAGCCACTAAGAACAGAAATGCGAATACTTTGCATATAATTCTGATGGCATTTTACATTCTTATCACAGAGCTTAATAAGAATTTAGCCATGACATTATATCAACAATATTATGGCAAATCCACAGCAAGATATCGCTGTTTTATTCAGTGCATTTCAAATCAAGTATAACGTCTTCTCCACGCCAGCCAATGTCAATATTAAAACTATTCCGGTCGGCAAGTTTGCATATATGTTTTCCATCTTTGTACTCCTCATCGCCATGCAGCATCGAAAAAGTGTAGTAGTCTGGCTGTCCAAAATCCACGTGGATCAACTTCAATAGAGGGTTATCCAAAAACCATAGGTTGACGGTTCCGGAAAGTGAGTAACAACAGCCGCTTATATGGAATTCCTCCAACATTGGGCACGATTGTATTGCGAATCTTATGATGTTATTAATTTCCTTTACATTAAATCCTTGGTAGGCATACATTCTTATGTACAACCGCTTGATAGTACACACTGGTACTTCGATCCTAGATGAAACATGTCCTAAACATGTGATTTCAACTTCCAAAACGTCAAGCTTGGATAAGTGTATCAGTAACTGGAGAAATAAACCTGAACCGATACGCATCGAAATACATAGATGCTGAAGGCTAGGCAGACGAGCTGGTAAAGTATGAAGAAAGCGATATAATGTTCTATCATTCATACGGATATCACGGTATGACAGTATTTCCAAATGCTTTATGCTTTTGGATTGCTTGGATGATAAAATGATTTCCAATTGGTCTTTAAATCCTCCATAATCATCATCTATGGTGATCTTTTTCAACTGCAAATTTCTATCGTCAATAGCATCCATAATTGTTTTTGTAAGGGGGAATACACCGATTCCATAGCTAGCCAACTTTGTGTTCATAACGCTGACCATCGTGGCGATACTGTGTTCGAATGTATTGATCACGCGTATGGGCTCTATATTAGTTTGTGGTGCAAGAATGGATATTTCTTCCAATCTGTTGTATTTGCATTGTATATACTGTAACCAAGATACCATGCTTGTTCCTATCCTATCCATTTCGCGAACCGAGTCCGCTACCAATTTTATTTTCAATTCTTTGATACCACTTACCCCTGTCACGAAATTTTCTGAAGAAAGAAGCCATACATTATCAAGATCCAGGCGCTGTAAGTTCGGTGTATGTGCATGCAAATCTTCCATGTCGAATAAATCAATTGCAAGATCAGTCAATCGCAGATGCTCAACTATGGGTGCAGAACCTATATATCTGATGAACCCCTTCACATCCGATCTAATTTTGGCTATATTGTTTGAGATATACGCTTTTTGAAAGCCGAGTCTCGCAAAACAAATGGAAATAGATGTCAGGTGTGTCAAGCGGGCTGACATGAGTAAAGCTGGAATAAGCTGGAACTTATCTGTAATAGTACTGACATGGCACATCCACTTCCATTTTTGGAACTGTTGTTGATATACTTTTGTTGGCAAGTCAAATTTTTCTACCTCAAGATCTTTAGACTCGTGCCACTCAAATTGGCGCAGGTTTGGAAATAGAGTAGGTAATGATAGCAATGTGTATGAATCGAGATATATCCCTTGAAGCTGTAAAGTATGAACATGTAGACCATATTCTTTGTTTCTATCAAAAAGGTCCAAAGCCCCTTGAAACTTTGTTGGATTGTCGGTGAAATTCAAAGCTGAGTATAGTTGAATGCAGACAATCTGGTGCCAAGACCGATTAACAAAATTACATTGGAGTTTGTCATGTAGACCAACTTGTCCAAATATTAAAGTGGAGATCTCCAGCGGTAATAGTTCCATGTATCAACACTAAACAATAATAAAGTCGGTGCTACTGGAAAAAAAAGTTTTGTTATTTGATCGGATATCACTCTGCGTCATCAAATCACACCAGGCACATACTATAGTTATCCATGAGTTTTGTCATTTAGACTAAATTATTGGTTTCACGAGTTTTTTTTTTTTCTTCTATCACCCATTAAAATTAGAATTATCAAAAGCACCATCGATTAAACGAAATTTCGAAATAGAATCTTGGAATCTGGATCAAATGAGAAGGTCTATTAAAGTTTTCTTTTTGTGATGGAGGGGAAAGAGAGATGCAGGTGAGTTAAACATTGCATATTTAATAAGTCAAACCCCCCACTGGGTACTCCACATGTTGTTTGTTTTGACCGACGAACCAGTTTTTTTTTTCTGTTCAACTGAGTATGATATACAATTTGACCTAATCAAGGGGTACGCACCCTGAAACAAACAATGCAAAAGTTCAAACCAGAAAAAAAGACTTCTTTCTTTACGTGGGAAAAACATATTGAAACAACCCTTTCAGATCTGATGTCATGAAATCTTGTTATTTGGTCATCCACATGCAAGTAACATGCATTTATATGTACAACAAACAATCTGTTGTAATAAATAGCCGTGGTGATAAATATATATAAATTCTTAAAATAAATATTTGTTTTTCGCAAAAACCCAAAACTTTGCCACTGACTTTAACCCGTCTTTTTTCGCCGTGAGATTAGAAGAAGAGAATGCAGCGTCGATCTTTAATACTATCTCGGAAAGAAACGCGATTATTTACCTTGATAAGAGAAAGAGTTTGCGATAGAGAGTGAGAGCGAGAGGGAGAGGGATTTAATTATACATGAGGAATTCCAGCTGGCTCACGATTTCTTTTGTAAAAACTATACAAGTGATATTTTAGCAGTGGTTCAAATGTAAATACAAATGAACATGTCCCCGTTCTGATGTTGATAGATAGCAATTAATAAACACCCTGAACAAAACTTTCTTTGCGTATATTTTCTTTCGCTTTAAAAAAAAATGACAAGGAGAAAAGAGTAAAATGTACAAGGATCTCGGAATGAAAAAAAACCATATAAATTAAAACTCAAACTATTTTTTTTATATTTCAAAAACGTCACTAGTACATAATTTGTAGCCGTAACGTGATTTAACTTATACTTATTGAAGTGGCGTGTGCGCTAGATTCTTTTTTTCTCATCTCGGTTTTTTTTTTTATAATTCCTCTTTTTCTTTTTTAATTTTCCCCACTAAAATTCAAAGATGTTGTACTGGCCAAAGCTGCTGATCACAGCTTATGCAATAACAAGTACACTGGAGCCCTTCATCCCTCTTTATTTAATCAATCAGTTACAGTTGACTGCTTTACAAGTATCCTTCCTTGTGGCTCTTGTTTATATCCTGAGATTGTTTTCTGGAACTTGGACTGCTGTTGTGGATAACCGCCCTCACCTATACGGAGCTGCCATCGCTAGTTTAACAACACTCTCTTCATTTTCATTCATCACATTATTATCATTATCATCGCCTGCCTTTAACAATGGAGACAATGACAAACCATTATATATCTGGGTCTTATTGGTTCTTTGTACTGTATTAAATGGATTGTTCTATCAGCCGCTAGGAAGTTTGATAGATAGCGCCATCATCAAGACCTTGGGTGATTACAGGGTACTGTTTTATGGTAGGTCTATCCAAAAAAGCTATATATATTGACGTGCATAATCTTATAATGCCTCCCTTTTTGTATCTAAATTATCTATTAAATCCAAATTAGGATCCTACGTACGATGGAGTAAAACAACCACAATAATTATGACGGGATTGGTTGGATGGCTTATCAATATAACAGAAGATAGATTCCTTGATACAGTATTGGTGATAATGTGGATGATTGGAATGGTCTTATTATTATTGATTGCGCTTTTATTTACATCGGTTGAGCCAGCAAATGCAAATCAGCTCGATATCAGTGAAGAACAGGCACCGCTGTTATTAAAAAATGCCCTTCATCTGACTGCTGATCAAAATAGCATTTCGTTCCCATCGTACAGACCATACAGTATCTTTGGTGAACAGTTATCTCATATATCTGAAGAAGATGCCAGTCAACTGGATAGAATGTTTACGAACACCGAAGATTCATTAAGACATGTTGATAGTTACGATAGCACCCCTTCCTTTTACAGCGGATTACATCATCATTACTCTTCCAGAAATAACAATAACGACGAAGAACATCATTTATCAATGACAATTATACCAACCGTACCATCAAATGCGTTAGCTTTATTACCATTACCTACACCAACAGATCCATTAGTGGCTTTTTTTCCTTGGATGAGACCAGAGCAAGATAATTTACAGGATGACTTACTTGTCCATCCCTACTATGGCTACAATAATCATCAAAATAATGCAATGGCAAAAATCAATAACTGGAAAACTCAGACACTCTCTCTCACATTACTGTTATTGGGCATTGGTTACACATTATTGAATACATTTTTATTCATTTATGTCTATACCATACTCCAAGTATCTATTTACATGATTGCCTGTCTAGTCATGGTACATGCAACGGCTGAAATGATTGTGTCATATACTATTGAAAAGGTATTATTTTATTCATAGATTGGTTATCAGTAAATTAAAAAAAAACTAATTATGATTATAGTGGTTTATTCATAGATTGAACTTGACTCTCATCACAACATCCGTACATATTATTTTAATCTTATGTGCAATACTATATCCATGTTTGAAACCTGATAGTGCCACAACACATGTCTTTTTACTCGTGTTACAGGCATTACAAGGTAATATATACAAACAAATGATCTGATGTCGGTAAACTTATTTTTTTTTTGTAGCTGTTGGATTCCAATTGATTTGGCTAAGTGGTGCTGATCAAGTTAATTTGATCATGTGGAGTCAATACGATCGAATGAAGCACAGATCAACTATATCCGCTTTATATAGCAGTATCGGGCCTGCGATTGGAGCTCTTGCTGCTGGTTATATCTTGCAATCCAGCACAAGTGACATGGAAGACTTTGCGCTTATCTACAAAATTTGTGTTGCATTGTTTTCTCTCAGCTTTGTTGTATCTTGGGGCTGGACATCTGACGATTAAATTTTCTTTCTCTCGTCTCTCTCTCTCTCTCTCTCTCATAATTGTAATTCTATATATATATCACTTTCTTTCATTCCCCCTTCAAACAAAGGAGTTGTTTCTTTTTCTTTTTTTTTTTACCCTTATACATATTTCCCCTTTCATTTTTCTTCATTGCTCATTTCGCTTTCCTTTCAAAAAATAATAAAAACCAAAAAAAAAAAGAGGCATCATTGTAGATCCTAACTAAATAGCGAAACACACGACGTCACACCCCAATAGAAGCGTTGTTTCAAACTCGAATTCAAACTACACACCCCTCCCTCCATCAAAAAAAAGAGAGAACTGAAAGTGTGTATTTCATTCACTTGTTATAGACCTTCTTTTTTTTTTTTTTTTTTTTTTTTTAAACAATCTTCTCCGTACATTGATCTATTCATTTCATTTTTTTAAAAAAAGAAGAAGAGTAAAATCAACGCCAAATAAAAATGATAACTTCCCCTAAATAATAACCTGATTGACTTTATAGAATCATGTTGAGAGTCTCTAAATTATACAGCACAGGTGCCATTCGCACCAATTTACTTTCCACAAACGCCACACAACGTGTCGGAACCGTTATCAAGGTTAGATTTTTTTTTTTTTTGTTTTCATTGATTTCACTTGTTTTATCTCAAACATTTTTTTTTCTCTCTCTTGTTAGCGTTGTGAGAGCACAGTTACCACCGAAGAAAAAAAGTCGGGCTCTGTTTTGAACAAACTTCTTGGCTTAACATTTTTGTTAGGTTCAGCCTATGGAGGAGCAGCTTATTATGCATTGAACGACAAAGCTTTCCGCGACACATACACCACCTACGTACCTGGCGGAGAACAGACATTGGAATTGATCCAAGACATCCAAAAGAACCAAGACATGGATAAATATCGTAACGGTGCTTTGGATTTAAAAAAGCAAGCAGAGGAATATGCACAATCCGCTAAAGTGTACGGTGCCAAGATTCAAGAGTCTACTGCCAGTGCCGTCGATTACGCCACCGAGGCCTATCAACAATTGACCGGTCAAAAGGAAGCACCCAAACCCTTTGATCATAAGACACCCGCTGTTAGCATCGTTTCCGCTCAAAACAACGTGAACCAAAAGACACCTACGGATACCACTACCACAGCCGCTTTGACAACCGATAACAAACAAGCTCCCGCTGTTGTTGCCGTCGCCATCGAAAAGCCTGAACCCATCATTGTCAAGTCTGTCCAATCCGACAATGCGGTCATTCGTGAACTCGATCAAATTGTTTCCGAATTAGCTTCCATCTTGAACGATTCCGGATTAGCTGGTTTGGGTCGTGAAATCATTGGAGATGCCCAAGCCAAGGTTGAAAAGTTGAACAAGGGGTTTGTATCTTTGGATGCTGAACAAGCTGCCATCTTGAGTGCATTGAAGGAGCTCAGTGCCAAGGGAGAGCAAATCGAAGGTAGTCTCGAAAAGTTCCATGTGGAAGCTGGTCAAGCCATTGAACAAGCCCATATCCGCACTGCCGAGCAAATCATTGCTCGTGAAGCTCAATTGAAGAACCAATTCGAACAAACCCGTGCTGAAATGAAGACCTCTTTTGCTCAACAATTAGCTGCTGATTTAAATGCTCAATCCGAGCGTTTGGAAAAGGCTCGTTCCAATGCTTTAGCCGCTCAAGCTCAAGAATTGCAACGTCGTTTTGTCAAGGAAGTCAAGTTGCTTGTTGAACAAGAGAGAGCAGGTCGTTTAGCTAAATTGGACGATATCTCCAAGAGATTTAAGGCACTTGAACAATCTTCTGTCCAAAACGCCGAGGCCTTGGACAAATCTCGTCAATACCATGTGATTCATGTTACTCTGGATGCCTTCCAAGAAGCCCTTCAATCTCAACAAAGACAACCTTTCAACAATGAATTACAAGCTTTGAGCCTCAACACCAAGGGTGATAAGGTCATCCAAACCGTTTTGAGCGCTATCCCCAAGGATCTTGCCCAGGAAGGTGTCAACTCCATCAGTGAATTATCCGCTCGCTTTGAGGAAGTCGCGGATGAGGTTCGTCAAGTGGCTCTCGTACCCGAGGATGGTGGTTTTGGTTCTCACATCATCAGTATCATCATGTCTTATTTGATGTTCAAGAAATCTGGTTTGGTCCAGGGTGATGATGTCGAGTCTGTTTTGTCCCGTACCGATTATTACTTGAAGAGAGATAATTTGGAATTCGCTGCTCGTGAATTGAACCAACTTAACGGTTGGCCCAAGAGATTGGCTGCTGATTGGATCCAAGCTGCCAGACGTCATTTGGAAGTGAAACAAGCATTAGAGGTAAAGTTTAATTATTAAATGGGGGGGAGGGGGACATACAAATAAATAGATCAAAGGAACTAAATACATGGTATATAGGTTGCAGAGACACAAGCTGTTTTATTGAGTCTTTTGGAAGTTTAGATTATTAAGGATACATATATAAAAAAAAAAAACCAGGAAAAATTATTATACATAAAAAAGTCATATATAAAAAAAAAAAAGAGCAAGCTGATTTAAAAAAACCAGTATGAAACAAGAAATTTAAATTTGGCTAGGAGTTTATTATATAATATATCAAAAAGAAAACAAAACTTACAAAGGAAAAACAAAATCTCTCTCTTTTTTTTTTTTATTGTCGCCTACGAAAAAAAAAAAATGTCATCATCACCTTCTGCTAAACTAAAAGACGACGTCAAAAACCATTTAAAAGATGGCATCACCGTCGTTGTTTTGGGGGCTTCTGGTGATCTAGCCAAGAAAAAAACATTTCCTGCCTTATTTGCATTATTCTCAAACAACTTTTTACCAAAGAATACACAAATTGTGGGGTATGCCCGTAGCGAAATGAAGCTGACTGACTTTCATCGCCGTATCAAGTCCTTTATCAAAGCGGAGGATGATGATGGTAAGATTGACGGCTTTTTAAAATTATGTCATTACGTACAAGGCCAATACGACAAGGAAGAAAGCTGGCGGAATTTAGACAGCTATGTCACTGATCTAGAGGATAAACAAGGTTTGACGGATGAGCAAAAAAATCGATTGTTCTATGTGGCATTACCTCCTAGCGTCTTCGTCACTGTGGCTTCCGGCCTCCGAAAATACGTCTATGGTAAATCAGCCACCAACTCCATCGTCATCGAAAAACCCTTTGGTAAGGATCTCACTAGCTGCCAAGATTTGGTAGGAAAAATCAAGGCGTTGTACAAGGAAGAAGAGCTTTACCGCATTGATCATTATCTTGGCAAAGAATTGGCCAAAGATATCATGACCATCCGATTTTCAAACATGATCTTTTGTCCGCTCTGGGCAAGAACACATATTGATTCTGTTCAGATCACTTTGAAGGAACCCTTTGGTACTGAAGGCCGTGGTGGTTACTTTGACGAATTTGGTATCATTAGGGATGTTATGCAGAACCGTAAGTAATTTTTAATATTATTAATCATCCGCCTACAGTTGACATAATCGCACCCCAATTATAGATCTTTTGCAGCTAATGTCGCTTGTGGCAATGGAGAGACCAATTGGACGAGATGCGGAGGCTATTCGTGATGAAAAAGTAAAGGTGCTAAAATGTATTCAGCCAATCAAATTAGAAGACACCTTACTAGGCCAATATGTCAAAAATGGTAATAAGCCGGGTTACCTAGACGACGAAACCGTTCCCAAGGGAAGCCTATGTCCTACATTTGCAGCAATGGTACTTTGGATTGATAATGAAAGATGGGCTGATGTGCCATTTATACTCAAGGCTGGTAAAGCGGTTGACAATGCCAAGGTTGAAATCCGTATCCAGTTCAAGAAATTGCACGGTAGCCTATTCCATGGAGTCGCACGCAATGAGTTGGTGTTCCATGTACAACCTGGTGAGGCAGTCTATATGAAATTTAACAATAAGTGCCCTGGCTATTCCAATGAGAGCATGGTGACCGAATTAGATCTTACCTATCGATCTCGCTACAAGAATCTAAAGGTACCGGAGGCTTACGAGACATTGATATTGGATGTCATGCGAGGTGATCATTCTAACTTTGTTCGCCACGATGAATTGTTTGCTGCATGGTCTATATTCACACCTTTATTACATTTAATTGAAAAGGAAAAGGTCAAGCCAGAGCCTTATCCTTATGGATCTCGTGGTCCCGAGAAATTGGACAAATTTGTACGAAAATACGGTGTTGAAAGACTGGCACATGAAAATTATCAATGGCCGTTACAAAGCCTCGAGAATTAGGAAAGGTTAAATAAACTGTTGAGTTGCGCATAATTGGGATCGAGTTTACATAAGCCTTGGCTTTTTTCTTTTGTTTATAAAATGTCGTTGGAGCCATTCATTGGTCCATATTTTTAGTGTGTGTTGCCTTTAATTGACAAACGTATGATTTTTGCCACCCCTGAGTATTTCCCTCTGAATATAGCCACCCAATGGTCTTACGCGTCGGATAACACCATAAAAGGAAATGTAATCTTTTGTATATGTTATTTACAGAAATGAAACATGAATTGCCACTTCATTTAGACTGCATCCCGTCTCAAAAAAGTTATGGTGTCTTTTGTCTGTATTAGGTTGTTTTAATTTGGAAAGCAGCATAGACCACAAAAAACTAATTACAAATGACAGGAGTTAACATTTTGAGCCAGCTGGTGTTCAATTGTTTTTTTTTTTTTTTTTTTTTTTTGGGACATAAGCTTCTAGAGGAAAATGGAACTGCGGGACCCTTTTTTCTTTATTTAGTCTTGATGAGATAAAAGAGCTTCCCCCTCATTGAGTTTTTTTTTTTTTCCCAGAAATAAAATAAAATAATGTCAAATAGTTGGATCTCAATTTACGACAATTCCCAGGAAGCAAGACTGGTGTACGTCTCCGAAAGCATTACAGATCTTACAGGCTGGGAACCTGAACAAGTAATTGGAGTGGGAGGTTACGATTTCTTTCACCCAACCGATCATGCGGCCTTAAGAAAAGTTCATGTCGGTAACATTATAAATGAAAAATTGTCGTCCATGGTGTCTTATCGCTTCAAATGTCGGAATGGCAGTTACGTTCCTATAGAGACCATTGTTCATTACTGCCACGATGTCCTTATAACTTGCAATTTTATGTACGACCCTCATTCGACGGACCATAAAATGAGAGCCAACACAGTGGACCACGTTTACAGATGTTTATCCGATGGGTCTTTACAACTTTCTGGTGCTTGGAATGATAGGGCAGATCTATTGGAGGACGCAATGGCAACAGACGTATGGTACTTTCAGAATGGTAACTACTCTCGAGAAAAACGCTTTTCTTTAATCCTGAATAGATATTCAGATGCTCTCAACATTGTATACGCCTCTCGATTAAGTCAGGATTTGGTGTCTCTCGATATCCCCAATTCAATTGGTATGTCCTTTTTTGATTTCGTACCAGAAAGAGACATTGAAACTTTACATGCTCAGATCGATTTGGCAAAGGAACATGATATGATTGTACGAATTAGATTTGATTGGATTACGGATTATGAACGCGGTTTATATGAACCCCTTGAAGCCATCACTAGCTGTACAGATGACGGCTTGGTGATGGTACTTCGCTCATCCTCTAAAGTCATTCTGGAATAGCACTAGACAGCAAAAAAATTAAAAAAAAAAAAAATTTGTGATTTTATTCTAAATTATACATATTCAATACCTTCCTATAGTATCACCCCCTCTACCCCCTCCTTCTCTTTCACTCCTCTTCCCCTCCCATTTTAAAAACTAATAAACACATGAATTTGAAGGAAACCAATCGATTGTTTATCTCTTGTGCATCTATCTCATTTCTGGGATTTGTGCATCTATAATTTAAATTGTCCGAATCATTTACAGATAGAAAGGACAAAATTAATATATTTTTACATTGGTATGTATAAACCTTAATGCTCAAACAATAAAGCATAACAACTTGTTTGAATAATACATAATATAAACCTAACGAACATAAAAGCTTTCCATTCCCATAATGACCCATTCTTTCATTTCTGTCTAAATCCTCGTCAGAAAACTCAATCTATCGATGCAACCAAGAGAACTGACCCCCCATAAAACTTTGGCACACAACTTATGATTAGCAAATGAACCTCTTACTAAACACAGAGTCATTTGATCAAAGAAAAAAAAAGGTTTATCCCGAGGCCGACATGTCTTTTTGTTTGTTTGGGAGATTTTCTTTTCGAAGGTATGTGTGGTGTACACCTTACATATAAATTTTTCCCTGGCCTAAACCAAACAAGTCAATCAATTCCGAATCTGTGTAGACCAAATTACCCATTAATTGAATTATGCGATCATTTATTTAATAATAAAAAAAAAAAATGCGATTTCTTTGTGGGATTTTTATGAACCGAGATTCAAAAATAAAAATAACGCTATTTAGTAGCCTCGTAAATTCAACTCTTGGCTGGGAATCCATTAAGGGTTTTTGATCGAATCTCCGTTTGACCAATCAAGAGATCAAATCAAAAGAAAAAAAATATGTCCCTGTAACTCTATTTTAGATCAGCGTTATGGGGCATCATGGAAGCTACTTGATCTACCCGCGAGCCTAGCCTGTTACTTTTAGGCCCGATTTACTGACTTTATAATTTATTTATTTTTACCGTCGTTTGCTGCGGTCATCGAGGAGAGTAAGTGATTTATCAGCATTTATTGTAATTCAATGCCATTGATTTGGATTTCCATCAAGAGAGGGAATTATAGTTTTTAACAGAGGTGCATCTACTTTTTTTAAATATAAATTTTTTTTTTTCAAAAAAAAGAAACCCAAACCGTAATCATGATAAAATATGTTTTTATCACTGCTTCTTAATAAACATCAAGTTATTTATGACCGTTCATGATAGGCTGTTAATATAAAAAGCCAGATACGATATGTTGTTGGGACCTGTTCACATTTATTTCATCATAAGTCTTAATGGGTAATCTATTCATTAAGACTTTTTGTACATTTGCTTCTAGTGGCCGTCACTTATTCCTTGTAATAAACATCTGATCCGCCCTCATTAAAAAAAAAAAGAAAAATCACTCCAATGTTTTTGCTTCTGTTTACCTTTTTAAATCCTGTAAGACTAGTTTAACTTGTCAATGGGATGTACTCCCATAGCTCTCCGTGTATAAATGAAATTTTGTGAGAAAAAAAAAAAAAAGATTATAAGCAACTGGTTCATGACAGGATAACCTATAATCACTTTATTTACGCCATTGCTATTCAAAAATAAATAGCTATACCTTATATGGAGATCTATTTTTTTTATGTAGATGAAGGAGAAACACATTTGGATGTATTTATCAGACACACTTTAACTGCTCATATCAGTAATTGAAGGAAAATACTGAAGCGCTTTCCTTATACAACCTATCCCCTTTGAAAAAGTCAATTGAAAATTATCAAACAATTCACATGATAATCTTTTTTAGAAAAAATTGAATAAACAATCCATATGATCCAGAACTTTCTATAAGAAAAAAATTGACAATTTTTTTTTTTTTTTTTTTGCTCTTTCTTTCAACATATAATATTTTTTAAAAATCAAGTGGCTCTATTATAAGGAGAAAAAAGTAGGCGTTCTCTCAGACGACCACTTGTAAGCGTGGCTCATGACACCGGTTTTTTTTTTAATTTCGAAAGATAGGATTGATTTTAAGCCGGTGTCGTTGTATTAAACAACCACGTAAGTCTTCGTATGGGTTTTTTTATTTCATTTATTATTTGGCAATGTATTTTCTTAACTAATATTGAAACAGGGATATCCAATGTGGGAGGGATCTCTAAGATCTCTGGGAGGTCATCTTATCTTGTGGGTACAGCTTACCGTATGTGTCCCGCTTTTATTCTGGGAAAGGAAGGGGGGAACAGCCTGTGATCGAAGGCTGTACCCTTTCCAGGAAACTGAAGACACTCGTCTTATATTATTACAAAGAATGGTGGACAATCTACGAAGTCGAGTTTTTGCTCAAAAAGTGTTTGTCTCAGCTTCATCCAAGGCTTCAGATCCTTTACACGAACGAGATCTCCACAATCATTTTAATTATAACAAGCTCAACAACGTTGATGGAAACATACAAGGTATAATCTAGTAAAGTGTTTAAGTAAATCAATAAACACTAAAATCAGCAACTTTATTTTATATACAGATTTCCTTGAGTACATATACTCCTCCGACAAAAAACTATGCATGGTAGCCACTGACTTCACTGGTATAACAACCAGACCTACCAATATAGTCAAGCTACTAAATACCAATGCATCCATCAAGAAAGTGGCGATCGAAACTTTCCATACCTCAAATGATGTCTGGATTTATGATTCAGAAAAAATCATAACTGACAATAATCTCTTGGAAAGATTTAATTCAAGAAAAATCGAGTCTCCCAAAGCCTATTTGAAAATGGAATATTCAAAAAAAAAACAGCATATGTCTGTATATTACAAAAAATTAAAAAATAAAAAGAATAAAATTATAAAAACATAAAACGATCTTTAACGATTCTACCTGAATCAAATATAATAAGACAAGGGCTCAAAAGAAGCTTTATGGACGTTCTCACTTCCAACATTTCATAATACATATTATAATTTTAGAGGGTAGTTAATAAACCTATAGTCATTCTTTTTATCGATTTCTTGTATGCTGTCAACCGGCTATGTAATTTAGTACGGGAGGGGGGGGGGGGGCTTTTTTTAGAGTAGATTATCTGTATCAATCAACTGATACTCTGTGTAAATAGGTTCTGCTTTGATGATGAGCGGAAAACCGGTTTATGGCTTACTTTATCAAACCATGTTTACGCCTATTTTTCAAAGAAGGAATAGTAGCGAATGACACACATTTGCAATCATACTATTTATTGATATTAATACGCTGTTTTTTTTTCTGAAAGGAGTGTAATAAGCTGGTGAGTTATTCAGCCCAGAGTTGGGTAACTGCTATAAGAAGCTAATTAATTTCTATTAAATGATTTACAGGCTTATCTAATATAAACAAAAACCAATAGGATCCAGAACTTTCCAGTGGCTATTTTAGCTTTGAGTGGGCTGAATTGCTTTTAAAAAAGGGAGCAAGTTTTGTAAAACAATGTTTTTTCTTTCTTTTTCATAATTATCATTCTATCTTACTTATAAACAAAACGGTTCTTTCACAAGAAAAAGCGGGGACATCCTCTCAGATGGCTTACTTGTCGTGTCTTCAATGCCACCTGTGCGTATTTTCGTAAAAAGATGGTTGGTTCTAATCTGGTGTCACTGCATAATTAAGCAGTACATCAACTACGTAAGTCTCGTTTTTTATTTTTATTGTGGTAACGTAGTTTTTTTTAACAAACAACTATATAGGAACTTGCCCTTTTGTTTGTAGCAAAAGGGGGCCCATCCAGATGGTGGTGGGACCATCATGCCTTGTCCGGGTCCATCTTTAAAGATGCGTATCTTGCTTCTTTATATTCCGGAAGGACAACCTTTGATCGAAGGTGTCTCTGATTTCTAGAGTTGGGGATCGGATCCTAAACTTCAAGATGAGAAGTTTAGGAGTCCTTATTATCTGGAGCCACAATAATTTAATTGTAAGCTCTAGTTAACATAAGAAATGCCTTTTTTTTTTTCTTTTGTACCGGAACCTTAAAACAGCATCCTCTATGAACAGAAAGCCATCACAATCGGTTATGTTTTCGAGGTTGTGTCCAAGTACACCTCTGTATTGGACCTTCACTCTGCCAAACAGTTCTCGCCGTTTGGTTAAAATCCAATAACGCCGACCTTTTGAAAATAAAGGAAAGCCGAAAAAATAAGGCCAGAGTCCGAATAATATCTGTTTTTAAAAGAGGAATACCGAGGTAAACAAAAAATAAAGAGAAATGCGAGAGTATCTCTGAGTGACTTACACTTCTTTGTATAGACTTTTTGGTAGAGTCCATCTCAAAGTACTTGCCTCGATCCCAAAACAAAAATGAAGTCATTGATTGAGGAGGACTTTCAAATAATTGGTTATTACTGCCGAAAGTCTCCATCTCAGGGAAACTGAAGAGACACGCTTTCATTTATTACAAAAAAGTGGTGGACAACTTGAATAATACAGCAAGGCTTCGGACCCATTGCATGCCATGGGATTTTGGAGCATCTAGATAGATTCTTTAAAACAAGCTTGAAAGTTTTTATTTTATGCTTTTTTTTAAAAATAAACAAGTCTCTCTCTATAATAAATTTTTAAATTTTCAACATGTTTATATCAAGTTTAAGCTTTTGATTGTTTCAAGTTGAGTGATAGATTTATGTGGGAATGATACAAATATAAACCAAAGTGTCCTATTGCAGCTGAATATGAACAGTCTATACATTATTGATATATTTTGTAAAAAGGCTAGAATCATACTTACATCACAATCTAATTTTTTCTTTCTAACTTTACCAAGAAAAGTATAGAGTCATAAGAACTCATGTGATGTATTGATGCGCCCAAGTAAAATACCTTTTTATCAAGAAAAGTTCCTCTTTGTTCGGGGTAAAAAAAACTAACTGTATTAGATAAAAAAGTAATGCTTACCAAGACGGATGACTCGGGGTGAACCTCATGTTTTACCTTACAAATAGCCTTACACAAAAAAAAAAAGTGGATTAGCCATCAATCTCTATATTTAGACGGTATATTTATTTTCGTATTGGTAAAGATAAAATTTACTTTATGCACTAAACAAACTCATGAAGATGGCGCATTTGGTGTGTCAAACAAAAAGTAAATGTTTGTTTGTACAAACCTCCCCTTCCATCTAACATTTTTTTTGGGACCTTTTTTTCTTGTTGTTGTAGTTGGCTCCGATCAAATCATCTTGGCAAAATACAACATGATCCGTTTTACAGAGCGGGACTTGTTCAAAATACAAAAAGGGATGTTGGATTTTATCAACTTATAAGGTTTGGTGTTACTTGTCAAAAAAAAACACTGCATAAAAAAAAAAAAAAACGAAACTCCTTCATCGGTTCAAAGGTTACCCGTTTTATACATATTGTCATTTTCCCCTACCACCAAAGAAAACCAATTTAATTTTTAGTTACCATGGACGCCAACTATTATACATGATGTAAGCCGTCGCTACCATAAACGGACAGAAATAACTCCTCCCTTATTTTGGTATAATCGCTAGAAGATTGTTTTTTTGCGCGTTACCCGCGGTTGAATCATTTCTAGAGTGTAACAAAGTGATAAATGATCTGATTAAAATAATGCAGCCTCCCCCTTTTTCACACTATCATCATTGTGAATGGGGGTACGAATAATAGAAAGAGAAAGGATGATAGCATTACCACCTTATCTCGAAAGACGACCCCCATTTTCTTCTCAATGTTGAAATGATCCCGCCCCGCCTTTTCTAATTTTTTTTTTTTTTTTTATTGAATCTCTCCACCTTTTGTTGATATGTTCTCGGAGAGAGAGAGGGGGTTACACTAGCCAAAGAGAAAGAAAACATGGAAACTCGGGGGGGGGGGCACTCAATTCTTATTAAAATGGAGGTGAACCTTACCTATTTTAATTTTGGAAAACGAATCATCATTTAAATGAGGTGTATATTTACACATCCCGTATACAAAGACTCTTTTATGCCACTTGAGGATGTTACGGACGTACATTTTTGATGCAGCAGTTATTTATAACCTCTCACAACCAGTAATAGCAATAAACCTGTTACAAAAACTGAACCCCCAAAAAAAAAAGAGCTTTTATGATTTTAATGGCGATACACTGGGAAAGAAGAAGAACAAGTTGCATGAACTTGTGCTTATCAGAAACAAACAGAGATACGGCAGGAACGTCAACGAATAAGAATAATAATAATAAAAAAAGGGGGGAGGTCGTTCAAGAAAAGAATTTGAATCATTGAATTGCTGTCTGTCAGACCTTTTTTAAGCAAAATTTGTTTTTTTTTAAAAATTACAAAATCATGTCATGCGCTGTTCTATCTAAAGAACGATTTACAGGTTGATCTACATGTAAATCATCAAATTACCTCTTTTTTTTTTTTTTTGGTCTGTAATAGACGCGGTTACAGAAAACACAAAAAAAAAAAGGTGTGTGTGTGTGACCAGCTGATAATAAGTCCTCATTCATGATTTCTCAAGGTGCGAGGATGAATCGTGTCAAGTAGATGAAAGAGAAAGAAGACATGTGTTTTTTGGGGGGGAAAAAAGATTTATTTCGTGTTTCCTTGTAACCTTTCATACCAAGTACTAATTAATGAGCCTTTCATGATTTTTGACAAGAAAAGAAGGGCTATTCATTCTGACATACCTTGCGGGTTGAAGTAATGTAAACAAACAAAAGATGCTTTTTTTTTTTTTGTCTATTTTATTAGTGTTATTTCGTACCCTCTGTTATTTTTGCCCTGTGTGTGACAATGACCTTGTAACAATCAGTTTTATTATGATTCACATCAAGATGTGATATTTCCCCCATCTTTTTTGGAAGAAAAAAAAAAAAGGACACCTAAAGGGAAAATCCCTTTTTCTAAAATCATATTAAAAAACGTGCGATTGTAACTCCTCAAGAGAATCCCTTTGGTAAACAAGAAAATGATGATCATGATGAAAACCTGCATCCTTTTTATTTGAGTTTTTTTTTTTTTTTTTTTTTTATATATATATATATATATTTTGAATATACATGCTATGGTAGGATACACCTCTCATCCACATAAATATATATATATATATGTATAATCACACCAATTTTTTTTTTTTTTTAAAGAGATGGATGCACGGTAACACCAATCCAGTTGGTGGGCTTGGCAGCCAAAGGTTTGTTGATAAGCTGAGCTCGGTCAGCCGGAGAAATTAACCCCCCGTTTCTTTTCAATGGTCGACCCAATCGATGAACTCGTAAATGGCGTCGCATATTACTCTGCACACTAAATTTACGTGAACATCCGTTCTCCGGACATTCAAAAGGTCGTTCTCCCGTATGTGAATACGTGTGAATACGAAGTGAGGAAGGTCGTGAAAATCCCTTGTTACAGTAAGGACAGTTGTATTTGTTATTACTTATTGCTGCTGCTGATGGGTCCGCTTCCACAAGGTGTGCAGGAGAAACGGATCGACCTGTGGTGGTGACAACGGCTGCCACAACAGATTCTTTGCTTGTGGGCTTTATCGTAGTGGTAGTGGTAGTCATGAGGATGGATTCATCGGATGAATATCCTTCTTCGTTACCGTTGGTATCTGCGTTGGTAGTGACAGTGGAGGTAGAAGAAGATGCACAGAGGGAAGGAGGGTTATACTGATCCAAAGGTCTTTGCATCAATGGTTGAAGAATCAGATCCAATGTGTTTGTGGAAACAGCGCGACGATGGTGCTGTTGAAAAGTATGAGGTTGAAGAGGAGCTAATTGAGTACCGTTGACATAAGGGTGGGTATAATCAGAAAACGAACGGGAATGTAAGTTTCGTGGTGATCGATGGTGGTTTTGAAGATGGGAGATACGAGTAGGAAAAGGGTACAATGTGTGAGCAGGTATAGGATCACTCAGTAGTGGTGGTGAATGACTTGCACTACGTGGATTATGGAGTTTAGGCTCCAGAGGTATTATAGGGTGGATAGATAGCTTTTCCAGCGTACCGTGCATGCTCGTCATTGATGATGAAGAAGAAGAAGAGGCTTGTGTAAACGCACCCGATTGTTCTGATGCATGTCTTTTATGCCCAAGAGAACGATAACTTTTCTGTCGTGGGTTGTCCGTAGTCTCTACTAAATGGTTTTAATAATTGTAAATAAACATATATTTATATATATACTAACCAGACAGAGAAACACCTTCAAGCATCGATTGTATTGAAGGTAATTTAGGTATTTCGTTTTGCATTTTTATTTTTTTTATTATTATGTTTTAGAAGAAAAAAAAAAAAAAGGAGTGGAGGAATAAATTAAACAGAAAATAAAAAAAATAAAAATAAAAAAAGGGATTTGCGAAAAAGAAAAAAGATTTAAAGGCGATCGTTTTTTCTGATTATTTTTAATAAAAAAAAGTGAGACGAGCAACTAAATATGGGTATCTTGGATATTTATAAATTCAAGATGCGCCAAATTCGACAGTTTGGAGTCTTGTCTATTTATGTTACCTAGGCTCGTGGGGTGTTTCTTTTTTATTTTGTCGGATGATCCCCCCCCCTCTCTTGTGTAGGACGATTCAAAGGGGGGGCGGGCCAATCACCCTTTTTTAGGCCAATCGACACGAGTCTACAGCAAATCTTGTTAAAATATAGAATTTATATAAATAGTCTTTCTCAGTCCTTTTTTCTTTTTCTTTTTTTTAAAATGACGTCTCTCTTTATTCTAATTTATGCGTACCCTATATTTTTCTGCAACTTTTTTTTTTTTCGGGCCACGTTAAACCATGCTAAATTTTTTTTTTTTCACTGATTGTATCTGAAACCTTGTATTCGTCATTGAAAGAGAGATGCACAAAAGATAATAAAACAGGTCAGCGGCTAGTTTTTCCCCCCCTCCTACTTGAATGACAGCTAAATAAATAAATAAATAAAAATGTCCCCCACGTATCCGAGGGAGATGATCCATGAAGCCATTTATTAAAAAGTTATATCACACTATTTAAGAATCACTGTCCATGTACTACAAACATGTTGGAAGATCTTTTTTTTTTTCACGGCTTTAGAAATCCCGAGATATTAATAGACCTTTCTATATGTAGTTCTCTTACAAGAAAAGGGATCTACTTTTTCCACGTTGCTAAAAGTTCCACGTTTTATTATAAGAGACCCCTTCCCTGCTGTAGGAAATTCACACTCCAGCTAATTTATTAACATGTTCCACCCCCCCCCCTTTTTTTTAAGTCACACTCATATAATCGGAGGACTGATCATCAAAAGGATCGTTTGAGTCCCATAATAATTTTTTTTTTTACAGCAGCGGTTTAATTTGTTATGTAGGAGAAGAGACTTTCTGTGGAGGACTTTTAAAAAAGCACCCTTTTTCCCTTAAGTGCGCGTTTTTTTTTTCTTTAAAAAAAAAGGGGGGTAATCATTTTTGATTGGATATTTTGGGTTTCTACCTTTCTTTTATTACAAATATTAGAAAAGGGTTACACACTATTTATTTTGTAGAATTCAGATTTTGAAAAGGGGTATCCCCCCTCTCCTCATTTTTATTAGAATGTATCATTTTAGCTTTTCCCAAAAAAAAAAGATGGATGAAAACAGGTCTAAAACTTCTCCCCCCTTTTCTTTTTAATACAGAAAACGTGTTCGACAAAAAAAAAAAAAAAAAAAAAAAAGAACTAATTTCTGCTAAAAATTGGATGAGGGTACCCTTTTGTTTGTAAAAAAAAGAAAGAATTGATTGATCTGCTTACTTTGACCGAATGACCCATACATGACCCCCAAACCCTAATTTAACACATGGGCAAACATACGAGTGTTAATAACTGACACTTATCCTTGTGAACAGAAAAGAATGACAATTTAGCTACTACTTTTTTTTTTAAAAAAAATGTGTGTCCCCCCCCCCAATAAACTGACAACCTTTTCTTTTTGGTTGGTCTGCTACTGTTGTTGTTGAATTCTAGCCGTGTATCAACATGTTGCACTCCAACACATAAAACCTTTGCGAGTAAAGTAAATATCCCTCCTGACTCTGAAATTAAAAGAGGTTGCACACACACACACCCCACTGAAAAAAAAAAAAAATCCCACAAAAGGTAATATCAAAAAGAGTGGACCCCAAAAAAGCGATAATTCCAATGACCAAAACATAAAAAATCAAAACATTTTCAGCTCTTTCCCTCCCATTTATTCACAAACCCCTTTTCTTCTTCTTATCTGTTCAAAATGAAGGAATGGGTAAAGTCGCATGGTTTGTTAATACCCTTTTTATTTATAGTGTAAATATAGGATGCATTTTGTAAAAAAAAAAAAAAAAAAAAAAAAAAAAAAATCGGAGTTGATTCATATATATATAGATTGTTTGGCTTTGGTTATCAAGCCATTCCTTTATTCACTTGCTTCTATCTTCCTTTGGTTCTCATTTACACTCGAGATAAACCATGGCAAAACATTATTTTTATTTATTTTGTCAGTAGCATGGGTTTCGCTTTGGCATTCTTGGGTAATTTTCGTACCACTACTACTCCTCGATTCCCCATGGCATGGTTCATGTTTCGTAAGTTGTCTTTCTCCCTTTTTTTTTTTTTTTCCTTTGAAAAAAATTAACCCACTCCCCCTTCTCTTACATGTATTTACCTTTAACGGACAAACAGTCGCTTCATTCGTCATCAATCTTGTTTTAATCGTGGTTTTATTCTCAGAGCGATTCATGAGAAAACACAACACAGACATGACCACACGTGTCTTATTCACCCCTTTACTCTACACATCCTTATGGTTCCTCATCGGTCGTTTAGGTCCTTTAGGTGATTACCCTTCTCTCACCACTGTGACCATCGGTTGGTCAGAATTCGCTCAACTCTCCTCATTAGGAGGTCGAGCATTCCTTGATTTCCTCTTGGCCCTTTCAGCTACCGTCCTACTCGAACTACCTACTTTTCCTCTTCATCAACTCTCTATTCGTACAACGCCTCATCTCTTACAGGATACGCATGTTTCCGAGGTCGAACATAAGGAACGATCCTTTTGGCTTCATCCTGTGACCCTTTACACGATACTCATGGCTGTACTTTTATCCTATGGCGGTATGGGTAATATCCGTCGTGGTTCGTTTTATCAAACCATCTACCCCGATTATATACCAAAGACGGAGCGTGTAGGTTGTGTGGTAGGACCCGGGGATAACTTGGGTTTACAGTTATCACACGATACCTGGTTTAATCAATCTCAGGCTTTAGTTGCCTCGGGTGCTAAACTCATTCTATGGTCCGAATTAACAACGATTGTACAAGAAGAAGAGGCATTTTTAAACAAAAGTAAAGCATTTGCACGAAAACATGGTGTCTATCTTGCTGTCACCTATGGGTTAGGTCAACCTGTACGTGAAAACAAGTTGGTGGTCATGACAAAGGAAGGTGAGATTGGTATCAATTACAATAAAGCACATCCCGTACCTGGTATTGTAAAGTATTGAATTAGAGGGGGGGGGGGATGAATTCTTTTTTTTTTGTGTGTGAAAGAGAGGCAATGGTAACCCGTATCTATATCTAAAATAGGAATTACAACCAGCAGGACCCAATGTGCTTCAATTCATGGATACACCTGAATTCGGTAGACTCGGTGGTGCCATTTGTTTTGATTTCAATTTTGCTCATTTGATAGGCCAAGCCAGTGATCATGGCATCGATATCATGCTTCAACCAAGTTGGACATGGGGACCGATTGGTACCTATCATGGACAGGGAAACGCATTGAGACCTCTGGAGAATGGATTCACCTTGTTTCGATGTGTCTCACAGGGCGTCTCGGGGATCTTTGAACCCACGAATAGCGTCTTTCAACAAAAGGTGGCTTCGAATAACGTGGAAAGCTATCTGTTTTATCTACCCCTTGTGAAAAGAATACGTACATTGTATGCGTCCATAGGGGATTTATTCAGTTATCTCTGTATTTTAACCAGTGGTGTATGGATGGCTCTCACTCTTTGGTGGCATGTCCGTCATGCAACGGAAGAAGAGCAAATTAGGATTTAAGAAAATAAATATTTTTTTTATTATTGTTTGACATGGACAAAGCCTCCTTGTCTGTCCTCTACCCCGAAAGAAAGTTGAACAAGGTCGTCTTGGTGATCTCCAGGACAAAGTCCCGCTGTGACATGTTCACCTGCATAAATGGGACCTACACCTTTAGGTGTGCCTGTCAAAATGACATCGCCCGTTTCCAATTTCATGATGGATGAAACATATTCGATCAGTGTGGGAATACTAAGAGAGAGAGAGAGAGAGATGAGTGGGATGGGATTGAATGGTGTGTGTGGGTAGAATAGATTTCCTAACCTAAAGATCATGTCGCGTGTGTTACCACGTTGACGGTATTCGTCATTCACCTTGATCCAGATATTGACATTGGCTGCATCGGAAATTTCGTGTTTGGGGATAAATGCACTGATGGGCGTAAAGGTATCAAAACCCTTGGAGGCTGTCCATGGTAAACGCGCTTTTTTAGCTTCCAACTAAAAAAAAGAAAAAAAGGTTTAGAAAATTAAAAACAAACAAATAAAAAAAAAAAAATTTATATACATTACTTGAAGATCTCTGGCAGTTAAATCGATAGACAATGCGTATCCTTTGAATAATAAATGAGATTCCTTCCCCCTTTCTTTTTTTTCTTTCTTTCTTAGTTACCTCCAATGTAATCATTTGCTTCTGTTGCTGGAATATTTCTACCATTCTTTCCAATAATCACAGCCAATTCAACTTGAAAAAAAAGATGTAAAGTTTGATACTTTTTTTTTTCATGCATGCGCTTAAAAAAAAGGGGAGGGACTTACTCTCATGATGTACTTCACAACCTTGAGGAATTTCTATCGTACCTCCATTTTCGAGGTAAGAAGAAGTAGGTTTTAAAAAGAAAAAGGGACTTGTAGGTACTTCGTTGTTTAATTCCTTTGCATGTTCACTTTTTTTTTTTGAGAATGTTAGCATCACCCTCCCTTTTGTTATTTTTTTTTTTTTTGTATTTAAAAAAAAAAAAACCTGAAATTTCTTCCAATAGCAATGATTTTTTTGCCTGTGGTTAAAAAGGTACTGGCAGACATTTAGATAGAAAAGAGATAAGATAGACCCATCCCCCCCTCCTTTTACCCCAAACCCCATTTATAGAATTGTGTCTAGATCTCCGTGTGACCACACAAAAAAAGCGCAGTAGAATTAAGATACAACATCCCCCCCCCCCTTTAAGATGGGCGATAAAAAAAAAAAGAGTCATTGTATGCCGGGGATCTAATAAAACTATATTTTGACAAGTGTATCTACTACAAGAAAGAATGGAGAGGATCTATGACTCTTTTTTTTTATTATTTTGTTTAAACGATTTTCTTAAATCTCGTAGAGTTTGAAAGAAAGAAAAAAAAAAAAAGGAACTATGGTGTCGAATGTCATCACACGCAATAGAGTAGAGAGAAAGAGAAGATTTTTAAAAATAAAGGTTGCCATGGTGATTTTAGCAAAAACAAAAAAACAACAACAACCTTAAAATAAAAAAAAAAGAACTTCTCACGGAAAGGGTATTCCCACCCCTTCTTTATCTCTCTCTCTTTCTCCCCCCCCCCTTTTTTTTTTTTTTTTTTACTTTTCTCAAAAAAAAATGTTAGTTGGACAACAACATCGTATGGAGTTGGAGAGCAAAGAGATAAAGAGTAGTATCAAGGCACCTAATTCCTTTTTACTATACCAAACCAAACGACGCAACGATTCCAACGGTCAAGAAGTTTCATCATCCCAATTACTTGCTGAATGGAACCTAATGTCAAACGAACAAAAGACAGAGTTTCAAAATCAGTCTCAATGTATTCAATTCACGCTCGATATTGATAATCGCCCTCATTTCATCCATGGTAGTCGTCTACCCAAAATTGTGGTCCCGCGTGCTCCTTCTTCCATGCTCATTCCTAACGACCACGCCTCACCCACCAATACCACCACAGACCAATTGTACAATCATCACGCGCATCCTCAACAGCATCATTATCAACCTCATCATTATCAGCATAGTCATCACCAATTATCCGATCTCCTTTTACACCATCCACTGGAGAAATCCTTTTATTATCATCCTACAACAACAACAACAACCACTTCAGCCGCTGCCACAGCAGAAGCCGCCGCTCTCGAATCCCTCTCATTGAAACATAGTGTACAAGATAAGAACGAAGGGAACCTGAGAAAGAAATACGGTACATTACCCGAAAAGGTGAAACGTCCACCCAACGCTTACCTCTTATTTAATCGCGATATGCGTCGTCAACTTAAACACGTGAATCAAGGTTTAACCTCGGGTGAGATCAGTAAATCCATTAGTTCCAAATGGAAACAACTTTCACCTGTACAAAAGGAATATTATATTGGCGAAGAAATTAAATTAAAACAATTGCATAATAAACAACATTCGAATTTTATTTATACAAGACGATCGAAAGCGGAAATGCGTGAAGCTGATTCTCTAAAGAAATTACAAAAATCTGCCTCTGCTTCTGTGACAACAACAACAACGATAACAGAACGAAAGAAACGAAAAGGTTCACCTAAACCTACAACAACAACAACAACAGACATGGTGGTGGTGGTGGGGGGTCGTGACCCAAGAGGAAGAAAGAAAAAGAAACCAGACGCTACTTTACCAAAACATCCGATGTCTGGTTACCTTCATTTTGCTAAAGAAATGAGACCCATCATGAAAAAGAAATGTCCTGACGCAAGACTAGTAGAGATCAGTAGACAAATTGGATCTCAATGGCGAAGTATGACAGAAAAGGAATTAGCACCTTGGCAAGAAATTGCTAATCGAGATAAACAACGTTATGCTCAAGAAATGAAGGACAGGATCCTCTATCATCATAGTAGTGTGGACGAAGAGGATGAGGAAAATGAAAGTATTCAAAGTCGAACATCTACTGTACAAGATACATTGGATAGTCATACCATTGCTGCCGTAGCTCAAATGGTGAATCGTAATACCACTTTTCAATAAAATTTTTATTGCCTTTCTTGATCCGCGCGCATTTATGTGTGTTACCTTCTCACACTTCTACCCCACACTTTTTTTTTTTTGCTTTAAAAAAAATCTCGCGCGCATGAATTTACTTTTTATTTTAGGCTTTTTTTTTTTTGTACAAAAGAGGGTATAATAAAAAAAAAAATATGTTTCCCCCCCAAAAAACAGGTGAAATATTTTTTAACAAGTAAAGATCTTTTGAATGTCTGTAATGGGTCTTCTGCATAAAGCACATTCCTTTAATTTGAACGCGCACAAATGACAATAAGCTATCGAGAAAAAAGATAATCAATATTTCCCTCCAATCATCATCATGACATACATATAGACTTACCAAAATGATAACAAGGGATAAGCGCATACTCAATGGATCGATGAAAGCACACTTTACACTTATTAAACTCATCTTCTTTTCCATACTTGACACGCATCGATTCCTTATAGACCTCTAATTCCTGAATTGCCTTTTCCTTTTCATTTAATAAATTCACCACCTCTAATTCAATTGTCGATAATCGTTCCTGACTACTAATACGCATCAACAATTCCCCTTCCAATACCTGACGTATTTTTATCATTTGCGTCTCGTATTCATGTTGTAATCGTTCACGTTGTTCCACACTTGTCGCTAATCTCGTTTCCACTTGTCCAATACGCGATTGCGCTTCTTGTTTCACTCGATGGATCGCTGCTTTTAGGTTGGCATTCAAGGTCTTGTATTCCTCTAATTCATGTAACGCTTTTAACATGGTCGGTGAGGATCCATCATGGATCGGTATCGCCGTCGCTGCTGCTGCTGCTGTCGTAGTGGTGGATGTCGTCGATGTGGAGGAAGAGTTGGAGACGCTCGGTTGTTTCTTGGCTAACACGGCCGTCGGTACAATCAACGCATGCATCAATCTTTGTTGCTGTTGTTGCTGTTGTTGAGGTGAGATGTCGACACTCATCATGTCATCTTGGACAGAAGAAGGTGATGTGATGGTTCCCGTTGCACGTGTCGCGGTTGCGTTTAAACTATCCAATAGATTATGAAAATGTTGTGACTTACTCAGCGTAGGTGATTTCTGATGTTGTTGTTGTTGTTGTTGCTGTTGCTGTTGCTGCGGGGTTTGATGATGAGGACCTTCTTCCTGTAAATGAAGACGTTGGAGGTAGGCTTCATGTGAAATATAGGTATGTAATCGATGCTTAGGTTTTGTAAAGGCAACATCTTTTGCCTCCAATTTCCAAACACATTTCTTAAAGGTAGCATTGGATTGACCTGGACAAGCGAAATACATATGATGACGTGTAGCACAAAATTTGACACGATGACCGCAGTAACAATCGGGTAAAACCGAGGGTGGTGTCTTATCGTGGTGATTGTTGACATGAAAGACGGCACAAAAAGTGAAATTGTATAATGGACAAGTACGAAGTTCTGGGTAATCGGACTGGATGGTCAAACCTTCCTTGAGTTGGTGTTGGTGTTGAAGCCAAGAAGTTTCGTGAACATGGAAACCACACGTGTATTTGTGCTGGTAGGAAGCTAAAGGAGGACCCTCGTAACCATAACTAGCACATTCGAGGACAGCCCCATATTCGGAGGTGTATTCACGATGGGCGGGCTTTTTACAGAAACAGTGCGTAGGATGGTCCAGAAGTTTGAGTTGAGAGGCGGTAGGTAAAAGGGGTTGTGATTTGGAAGGGGTTGGCTCGACATGGAAAGGACGACCATGAACGATCTTGGGTGAATGGGAGTCCTGTTTTTGATGTTGTGCTTCTTCTTGAGCCCATGTATGCCATTTACTTGTCATGGGTTCGTTACTGTAGGCAGAAGAAGAGCTTGAAGTTTCCTGCATATGAAGGGTTTTGGTTTGGTTTGGTTTGGGGATAGAAAAAAGACAAAAAAAAAAGAAAAAAAAAAAACTTTATTTGGGTGTAGGGGTTTTAAAAAAAAAAAAACTTATTTTCTAATGTTTCTTGGAGAATCACGTTGATTATAATAAGATTCAACTTCGAATTGTAGTTCCTTGACTTTCTCACTTTGACTTTCCAATTCTTTATGAAGACGATCTCTTTCGGATAACAATTGTTGTTCCCATTGACGGAACCGAGTTTCCTCCGACTTGACCTTTTCTGTGAAATTCTTACGCAACATTTCTTCTTCCTCTGCAAATTTAGCATTTTCATCCTTTTCGGCACGAGGGTCACCAAATTTGCGTGTCTCCATTTGAATTTGACGATAATTTTCATAATGATTTTCTTCTGTCGTCGTGATTAAATCAAGCATATGGGTACGGATCAATAAACTACGTAATTTTTTAAAATCACAATGATCATCGTTCTCCACTTCAGCAACACCCCAGGAATACTCGCGACCTTTCACTTTACGTCCATCAGCAGTAATCACATCTTGCGTAGAACCAATCACCGAAAATGGCATAGCAGCCATGATATTCACATTACGTTTTGTTGTCGTCTCATCATCACTTTCAATAGGAGAAGAGTAACATTGAATATTTTGAGCTGAAATCACATCTCGAATCTAATAAAAAAAAAAGGGGGCGGAGGGAGGAGATTTTTATGTAAGGAGAATTTTTCTCAATGTATATATAAAGGGGGGGTACTAGGGAGTAACTTACATTTTGCTTGAATTTAGCTAAATCAGAGGGTGTAAGCGTATCTGCTTTAGCAATGACTGGAATCAAGTTTACACGAGAACCAAGTCGCTTCATCACCTCAACGTCTAAAGGCGACAAGCTATTGATAAAGTTTAGAAATCATGTCTTTTTTTTTTTTTTTTTGGATGACTAACGTACGTATGACCGGTAGGTTTTACAAAGTACAGACAGACATGAACTCTCATATCAACAACGCCTTTACGACAAGGTTGTTGTTCTTGTCTCATGTAATTTTCGTGTTGGTCATCCAAGAAATCCACAATGGGAATCCAACCATGACGATTATTTACATAATCACCAAAGCCAGGGGTATCAATAATTGTCAGTTTGACCTTGAACATTTTCTCCTCCAATTCTAATCTTGCCAGTTTTAGATTTCTATCTCTTTCCTTCTTAAAAAAAATTTTTTTTTTTGTCTGTAGGCTTACCGGCTCGAGTGATTTGGATCTGTACCGTCTTGGAAGGTGCCTTGGTACGTCGCTTGTTTAAATTCTTGGGCTCCTTGATGGTAGAAGTGAACAATGTATTGACAAATGTTGTCTTGCCCACACCCGATTCACCTAAGAAACACACATTTTTTTTAGTTTTTTTTTTTTTTAATCATATCATTCTTATTTTATCTTGACTTACCGCAGACCATCAAGGTAAAATTGGCTCCATTCTTGGCAACAATCTTATGACGCTGATTAGGTAAATTAGCAATACCTGTTCCAGGCGATGTAATTGGTTCAGAAGGTGGAAGAGGTGCAGTGTCCATAGGAGATACAGTAGTCATTTTTTTAAAAGGTGATATGATTTGTTTTTTTTTATTAAAAAATAAATAAAAAAGAAAGAAAAAAAAGAAAAAGAGGTATTGTGAATAAGCTTCCTCATAAAAAATAATTATATAAACCCTCTCCACCCCCTCCCCCCCCCCGAAAAAAAAAAGGAGGTTCCATAACAACAACAACAACAACAACAAAAGGGGGGGGGGGGGAGAGAGAGGTGTAAAGAAAACCTCCCCCCTTTTTTTTTTGGTTACTTGTATTCAACTAGTCTCGCATTCCTTAGATAATTTTGATTTTTTTTTTTTTGAATGCATTATGTTGTTGTTTATAAAGTCAAAATAATAATAAGACTGCAGTTAGTATACCCACAAAAAAATAAAGGGGGGGGGAGGGTTCTTCTTTTAACCCTTCTCTCTATTTTATCAAAGAAGATAAATCATCACTTTACACGTTCAACCCATTTTTCATTTCGCGTTCATCATTCTGTATGTAACACCTTTCTCTTCTTTTTTTTTTTTCTTTGTCTACCTAAACCACGATGACAACATAGATAAAACGTAAGGGAGTAACAAAACAAAAAGATGCTTTTACTTTGGACCAGCTTCCCATGAAAGGGGGGGGGGAGAGAAGAGAGAGATAATAGGGAGGTAAATAAATAAATAAAAAAAACAGCCTTAGTTTGAAGTGTAAGGCGCACTTTCAACTCGCTGCATAAATGTGTAACCTGAGTTTTTTTTTTTTTACACAGATTTTATTCGCGTCAAAATGTTTTATTTTTCTGGTGTAATCAATTCCTCTTTTTGGAATAAATCGACATGATTTTATTATGCGAATTTATGAAGTGACCCTAATTCATAAAAAAAAAGGGCCTCATCTATTGAGATGGGAAATTGGCCTACAGTAAAAACATCCGTGTTGAGTGCGTTGATATAAAATCAATGTTGCGTGTCAACCAGCCCTTGTTTAAAAAAGATTAGAATTTACAATCTTTATCATGGTTACTTCTACTACAAAAAAAAGTTGCATATGAAAACATTTGAACCGTCCTGTTCATGATGAGCCTGCATAAATAATAAAAAAAAAATCGTGTCAACATTTAGTCTAACCCCCTTTTTTTTCGTTTTCTACCCAAAGGCCCATCGATGGCGTAAAAAAAAAATGAGTTATGCTGCAGTCTTCATTCCATCCATGGATGAACTATTATACAGTGACCAGTTTTTTTTTATAAAAATAAAACTCATCACGATATGATCACTGTCATCCCCCCCCACCCACCCGAAATACCACGACTCTATAAAAAGACTTGCATTTGTCATCTACCACGCATAAGTGATACTGTTTGAAGCATGTGTGCACTCTGAGAAGATTCATGGCTGACAGCACACTCCAAAAAAAAAAAAAAAAAAATTTGAAAACCATCATCAAAAAAGGTTTGGATCGGTCTCATTCTTTAAAAAAAGAAAAAAAGTAAATGATTGAAGAGTCAAGACAAAATATACTATTCTAATTCTTGATACTTGAACAAGTTCCATCCCCCTCACTGTAGATTCAATACATTGAATGAGACTTGAATGACAAATAAAAGTGAACTTATTTCTAAAATTACAACTATCGAGACAGGCTTCGAATTTTTTATCATCGTCGAAACTCGTCTTGAGTGGTTGGTTTCACACACTATACGTCAACGTGCTGTCAAACACAGAAACACAAATCTTTTTTTATTTTTATTTATTTGAATGTAAAATAGAGACATCTCGTGTGTCAACAGATACCCCCCATCTCTACCACCCCCATGTAAGCGCAATCGGAGCTCTTTTGACCTTACTCAAATAAGAGTAGCCTTCATGTTGCCTTGTCTTGGACCAGGTGCCCACAGACATAGATTCACTGGAAAGAGACATTCACTTTCGGTCCTTTCTTTTTAGTATAGTCGACAAAAAAAAAATGCTGGACTATTTGTAGCTGACCTGTTGATGACATCCTTAAAGAGATGGTCCATCGAAACAGACAGGATGAACAATGATAATAATGAGAATCATCTGTGCCAAAACCACATAACTTGGTCCATAATAAAAGTAGATAAATATAAATAGTCTGTATTACACATCGATCTGTAAATAACGTAACACTGAGAGAGGCCAAGTATGCCCATTTCGACATAAGAACATAAACTTGACTTGTGTATTTGACAGTTAAAGAAGACATTTATTGATGACTTGATACTGTCAAATATGAAAATAAGATTCCAGCTTTCATTTAGTATAAATAGACCCCCCAAATTATTATCTTCACATCTTGGTCAATACATTTATAAAGGAATTATAAACGTACGCATGTACTTTGTTTTATTAAATCACACTATTTGATTTATTACAAATGTAGAAAAAGGTTTCGTTTCGCATTCTTACAAGTGTTGGGATAAATTTTGAAACAGGGAACCAATATGTACTGACCACTGACCAAGATCTCTCACGCAGCATGAAAAAAAAATCGAACACCCCAGTAAGCTTCAAGAGGACTCCATGAAGGCAAAAGGTGGTGATTTGAAGACAAAAGGTAGTGATTTGAAGACAAAAGGTGGTGATGTGGAGGCAAAGTGCGGCAAAGATTGGGTATAATTGCATGTAAAAAAGGAAATTACTTATGCCAAGTCTTAAGTCTGCCTTTGGTATTTTTTTTTTTTCTGTAAATAGATGAAATGTGGTGTAAAGGTTAAGAATGAAATTAAATACAGTGTTCGTGGATAAGAGATAACGATATACAAATTTTATTTACAAATGAAAAAAAAACACTGCAAGTGGCAGTAATGGTGGATAAATTAATACATTAAGTTTCACATCAAGGAACGCTTGATACAACCGGGCCGACAATCAAATTTCTTAATTGTGGAACCATGGAGAACGTTTTGTCTTGGTATAGACTCAAATTTATGTCCGTGAGTCTTACCTGGTCACCACCAGCTCCATTCACCAGGAATAACCACCTCCGAACATTAATTCACCACCAAGAATCACCACCTCCAAGCATTCGATCACCCACCAAGAATCCCCACCGTACTTGCATCACGAATCATGTTTTTTTTTCACATGGGCAAAATATACAAGTACTTCCTTGATTGATTTAAGTTCTCTACAGATACAATAAAAAAAAATGTAAAAACTGTTAATACAAGAAATCCATGATTTATAGGCAGTTGTTTTCATACTTGGTGAATTTTTTTTATGTCTGTGGGATCGGTGGATAGGCCAGCGTAATCAAGCACAATAAGCCGTACGGAATAGTTGGTGGATTTAAGAAACATAATCAGATCTTAGGCAGATATAAAAAAAAATGAGTAACTATTAACTTCCAATCTCGTTGCTGCCTACCTTGCATTGATGCACGCTTTATACACTGTAGCCCAGCCATTTAGAGTCTGATCACAGCCATTTACAGTCTGACCACAGCTATTTTATCGCCATGCTTGTGGCGGACACTTTCCATAAGATCAGGATATGGTTTCGTATCACGTTGTTGTAATTTCGATGCGGATGGGCACTGGAAGGATAAATAGACTTTTGCGCAGTGACATTTTATTCGTAGACAATCTGTCATCTTTTGCATTGATTTGACCTTGCTCTCTACAGGTTCGTTGGTGCGTGACTTGCGTGCGTAGCCGATGTCAATCCAGCCATGTGATTCCACGGATGCTTTCTTTTAAAAATGCTTTAGTGTTGAAGGTGCCTTTTAAGATCTCATCTATAAGAAAAAAAGGACTGTTAATTTTTGTACTTTCGTTTTTTTAGTGACATGCACCGTAATCTATATACTCACCCCAATGTTCATCCTTGATAATCCACATCGATCGTCGCCTTTCCCTTTTGCTACGTATTCGTGCAACTTGGGAGTGTCCAAATCTACCATCCTTTGACAACCAATCAGCTACTTGTGCGGGAGAGTATACGTCAAGTATATCCGGCATAAAGCTCTTGACCAGGTTAAACAGTTCGGTAGTGTTCCAATGACCAAATGTATATAATTCGCTGTTTACTGGTTTATCAATTGATGTTACGCAGTTGAAAAAATCAAAAACACAATGTTTTGTTGGTTTCACTAAATGGTTGAGACAATATTAGCATTTACACAATCAGTATCACAATGCACTTGAATAAATCACTTACGATGGTTGAAGGAATTGGACTTATCTGACGAAACAGATGAGGAATCCGACCCTACAAAAAAACACAATAAAATAACAAGTGCTATTTCTTTCACAAGTTATTGTCATTGTGCTTACAGCTTATCTTTTGATCATTACTAATCACCGTATTTTTTTTTTCAAATGTATTTTTTTATACCTTACAGCACTTCTGGTTAGGACCAGAAGGCCAGCATGATTACAACTATACACAGCGTAATCCCAGCCATATACAGCCTGTGAGTTCCAAAACTCAAGAACCCTGCTTGGGAGGTCGCCCTCCTATAGCAAAGACTAGCCGCAGCTGCAATACCGCAATAATATCTTTTTTTTTCGGTTTAACGTCTTTTGAAAGAAACAAGTGAGTCACTACTAAACTAACCTTTTTTTACGTTATCGTTTACTTTCATACGATAAAAGAAGTATGTTAAGGGAAAAGAAAAAGGAGAAGAATAAAGTGTGTGAACCAGCTTTATTTATAGGCTGATAAACAAGAGCTTATGTCAGAATGATTTGATTGATTGTTTCATCATATATAATGTTTGGGCCTTTACTTAAAATAGAAACATATGCAAAAAAAACCCCCAAGCAAATCAAAACTTGGTAGTTGTATATCTGCTTTCCAGTAGTAGCTTGTAATGACAGTGAAGCAGATTTTATGGAAAACAGAAATCGATCATCCTATGAAGTTTAGATGATATGGCATGTCAATCGACGTGTAGACCATCACTTGATTCTAAAAAAATACGTTTGGAAAAAAATACGGAGTTCTAGACATTTCCGTTGAAGGTACCTTTCAAGACTTCATCTATAAAAAAAAAAAAAAAGGACTGTTTGTTTTTGCACCGATATTTATATACTCACCCCAATGTTCTTGCTTGAAAATCCACAAAGATCGTCGCTTTTCTCTTTTGCTACCTAGTCGTGCAACTTGTGAGTGTCCAAATCGACCTTCCTTTGACAACCAATCAGCTACTTGTGCGGGGGAGAGTATACGTCAACTATATCCGGCATAAAGCTCTTGACAAGCTTAAATAGTTCGATGGTATTCTAATGACCAAATGTATATAGTTCGCTGTTTACTGGTGCATCTATCGATGTAATGCATTTGAAGAATTCAAGTACACTGTGTTTGGTTGGCTTTACTAAGTGATTGAGCACCTTATCCCCATAACTAAAAAAAAAACCCCCCCATCATATTGAACATCCACCCCTGTTAATTATTTAGATATCTAATTTGTGCATTTACCGCACAGTTGTCGAGTAGTAACTCGAATAGTTACGAAATTCTGAGCTTAAAAAAATAAAAACTATTTTGCTTTACTGGGTGAAGTGACTAAATTTTGATTCCTTTTTCCTTTTTTCTTATAAACAAAACTACAATGACATTTCATACATTTGAAAGCATCATTTACAAAGAAATACTGCTGGAGACAGAAAGACGCAAGGCGGCCGACTTGAAATTGTTGGTCATGTGCAAAAATTTGGGAAATACCGCTACCATGAACACCATTCAGGAAGCCATTGGCAGGCACTATATTTCTGAGATCCCTGTGATGGAAAAACATAGATCTGTCAACCCTTATAATGTCTTTTGTCAACAAGAAAAGACAAGAGCTAATGCAGAAAAACTTGCTGTAGAAAACTCATTTACAGAAACCTCTTCTGTAGAAGACTCATTGGTTAGTTTGACACCTCGCATTTTGTCTGAGAGGTACAAGAGCCAGACTGAAGACGACATGGAAACACTGGGAGAAATGACCAGTAGTGTTGAGGCAGGCAAAGGATATGAGAATCTTCTTAGATCTGGCATGACCAAAACAAAGATCCGGTCAACCTTAATGAATTATATCACGGCCATGCACCGCTTTCATGACACAGAAACCGCTGTGATCTTTGGTAGCGGTAAATCTTGGAGTTCGATTGCTGTTGGAGGTAAATGTGTATTGCTCTTGTTTTAAATCTATTTTTTTAAATTTTATTGTTATGCAGAAAACGTTGAGAAGGCGGATCTCCAACGATGGAGGAAGGAAGTCAGGATGCTTGTAAATCCAATTTCCATGGCTCAAAAAAGGTATCTACAATACAATAAAAAAAAAAGTATGATTTTAACGTAATTTGTACACTCGTATTTAGCCCGGAATACTGCTGCTGGCCTTGAACAGTCCAAGGGGATTAAGGAGGTGAAAGATGCGATCAGGGCGAAGCTCAGTAAGTCAGAAATTTGCAAAGCTATGAAATTTGGCCTAATTGTATTACGTAGATGCCCAATGCGGGACATCATATAATGTACTGCCTTGGAGTAAAATGATGAAGGCTAAGACCTTGGGAGCGGTTGTCCCACTGCTCAAGTTCATCGTGATCAAGAATTAGCCTCTGCACCACTTTAACTTCTTGGAGATAAAAAAGGCACACAACATCCGAAAGATAAAGGCTAGCCTGGATTGCCTTGAGTTCAGGTTGACTCGTCATTTCAACAGTCGACTT